>NC_030679.2:65676773-65976773 GCF_000004195.4 Xenopus tropicalis
TGGTTGAATAATTATGTAGGTGTCAAGTAAAGGGTTTTCTTGCTGCTAAATATATTCCTTTTGCTCTATGAAAGTGACCAGTGACCTGCCACGCCCAGCTGGTAGGGGATTGGCTGTTTTGAATGTTGCAGGCAAGGGGTATAAATAGGGGGATTGGAGTTTTCCTGCTTCCTGGGCCATCTTAGGCAGTGCAGGGAAATGCCCACCCTCCCCCCTTACACAGGTGCGTTGGCATGGAAGTTTTGATGGCGGGGTAGTTGAGTCCGGAAACCAATGGTGGCATGGTTATTGGTGGTTGTCACGCCTGGCACCTCAGGGGTAAGGAGGTGTATCAGGAAGTGAATTTGTTGAGGAGTAGGTGGTTTCGGGCTAGGATGGCAGCACTAGTGGCATTACGCAGTTATTGGATTGTTACGGTTGTTTGTTATACAAATGTTCAAGTTATGTTTATCATATGTTCGTGATATGTTATCATATTTTCCTGTTATGTTTTGATATGTTATCATATGTTCAGGTTATGCCATTTGCCTATGGTATGTTTTAAATGTTCTGCGGCCCTTTTCATCCAAACCGGTTTCTGTGTAATTTGTTTTGGGATTCGAGGGATAGGTGGGGTGGTGTGGTAGGTTGTTAAGGGGCAGGGCAAGTCCCAACGATGCGCCTGCCAAGCCATATCCAGTAAAATGTGCAGATAGCAATGGCATCAAGTAGTACAAGAGCTATATGTATTGCAAAGTATTGTTTTTTGCTCACATTGCACCCTGCATTCCCTTTTTTCAGCCATACTAGAGATCTTCCTTACCTTTGCTGCATTCTTAAGGTAGATCATTGCCTTCAGTTGGTACCGTCAAAGCACTGCCCCCCCCCCCCCCAAATCTTCATAAGTGCCTGAGGTGTAATGCTTAAAATGTTCAAAAACTTGCTTGGCAAATGTAATGTAAAATTCTGCTGGCACATAAGGGGTTAAATCTGTTCAAGTTATATTACAGCTTTATTACAGCTTCCCAAGTTCAGTTTCATAGTTGATATTAACTAGTAAACAGTTTTCTACTAGAAGACAATGCTTATATTTCAGATGCAATTTAGTTCAGAATGGCAGGTGTCTCAGTAAGAGGCAGCTTGTCCTTGAACAAGTAGCAGGGTGTCAAATAGATGCATTATTCATTCTCTATTATATCTTCAGTTTTTTTTCTACAGTATTAATTTATATGCCAATCATTATGGAAGTTATGGTGACCATTGAACTCCATCTACTATAAATAATACCAGAACATTGTAGAGAAAAGTATTTAAACAATAAACTTACTTGCAATGTCTTGTTACAGTAAATTAAGAAGTTATGAGGATCAACATGCCATGAATGACTATTATTATTTTATAATATCATTAAGGTTCTGTATTTCAAGTAAAAATCAAACAAGGTTTTTATATTTCATACCTTTGTAACATACAGTATTTAATTAGGAAAGTGCATCAATGCCTTTGCACACAATCTGGGTTTATTTCTGTATGTAAGGTTATGAGAATGAGACTGAATGCTGTAAACCCTGTAATATGTAAATACTGAGGCATTTCATTAAGTTTGAAGTGTTCACTAATGTGACACTTTTCACATTATTCACATTCTCCTTGTCCATCACTTGCTTGATGCATCACCGGGTGATTGACTGAAGCTTACATTATATTCAGTATCTGAGGACTTACAGACATAACTGCTTTTAAATTGCTTTTTTTCTGGTTTTCTATCCTATAAGTAATAATTCCTGGAATCCAAACTCTCACTTGCAAAATAGGTTATCACTTGTTGGAATATAAGCTTTAATGCGTTTCCTCCTATGAAGGATTGTGTCATAGATTTTGCATGATTGAATTAAGCAAAATAACAAAACAGGCTAAAACAATCTACTAATTTACTAATACCGACACATGTATCATGTTTTTCTAAAGGTTTAATGCAATAAACTATTGCTCCAGATCAGCTAAACCAATGCAACCAATGATGTATTTGCTTATAGATTGGTTGCTAGGGTAGACTTGGTGCAAATTTTGCAACTTTTATTACGTTATGTGATAATATGTCATATGCAGGTTCATTAACCTAAACAATGTTTAATCCTTTGTGCCTTTTAAAGACATTTGTAGAGAATTTACTTTTCTCTACAATTATTTTTGCAACTCATGAACACCCTTTTGGTCCTTATATTTTCTTTCCAGTGACTGTTGTCTTCCATTTCTGGGCACTTTGTTAATTGTCAGACTGTACTACCAGATGTTAGTCCATAGCCTGTATGCAGCTTCTTTGTAGAGGATGTTTATGCCAGGAGTGGTTAAGAAGGGTTCTGACAAAAACAATGTAGGAATATAACTATACACTGTTCTTCTTATTTTTTTAATATCAGTTTATTAAAAAGGGAAATTTTAAAAAGTATTTATTTTGTTGTACAGGTATAGGACCCATTATCCAGAATGCTCGGGATCAAGGGTATTCTGGATAAGGGGTCTTTCTGTAATGTGGATCTTCATAGCTTAAGTCTACTAAAAAATCAATAAAACATTATCCAATAGGAATATTTTGCATCCAGTAAGGGTTAATTATATGTTAGTTGGGATCAAATACAAAGCACTGTTTTATTTTTCCAGAGAAAAAGGAAATCAGTTTTTAAATTTGAATTATTGTAGCCTATGATTTACATCCCCACAACATGGTGTATTAAAGAGGGATACGTGCATAATGTCCCCAGGGAGCTCACATTTTAAATTAATGTGGTCCAGGGAGCTCACATTTTAAATTAAAACAAAGCACTACACTCTCTCCAATATGTAATAAAAGGCACTAAGTTTACCCAGGAGCAGTAACCCATAGCAACCAATAAGATGTTGGCTTTTAAAAAGTTGACCAGAAAATTTGATTGGTTACTATGGTTTACTGCTCCTGGGTAAACTTAGTGCCTTTTATTACATAACCCCCAATGAGAGGTTAAGGGTAGTGATGGGCAAAATAATTCGTCAGGCATGGATTATTTTGCAAAACAGGCATAAAAATACCCCATGTAAAAATTTGACACAAGACAAAAAATTGGCACACCCGTAAAAAGACGTCAAAAATACATTGATTTTTTTATGCGCTCGTCATTTCGTAACCGTTTCACAAATTTTTCACCAAATCGAAACGGGACAGATTTGCTCATCACTAGTTAAGGGGAGTAAAGCTTGTAATGGCCATTTTGTTGTTTAACCATTAGCCTCCTAAAGATTGTTAAATCTATGGCCCTGCTTGGAAATGACCTCATGACCAGTGCTGCAGATTTTACTTTCTACTTTTCTTTGATCTATGTCAAATTCCAATATTTTTCCCAAATGCAAATTGTTTTGCACAAAAACTTCCAAATTCAAATGTTTGTTATTAAAGTGGAAAAAAAAAACTTGAAAGTAAAGTGTAGACATCCAAAAGCTTTCAGGTTCATATAGAAGTCAGTGGGATTTGTCCTAGGCAAAATGTATGGTTTTTTTCAATTTGAGTTTTTCAAACTCAAATTGAAAAAAAAAAAATGAAAATGGAATTAAAAATGATGAGGAGAAAATGTATTCAATTAATTTAAGTTTTTTTTCACAGGTTAATTTTATGCCAAACTAGAAAACACGTAAAACTAAAAAAAATATCAAAATGTGGTTTTACAGCACAAAGGATACATTTCTAAATAAATACAACTAACTGAAAAATGCTTCTGATAAAGGATCTGACTAATGCAAGTTTCCTTTCTTAAAAAGTGGTATGACTATATTCTGCATATTACTGTGCTTGAAGAAAACCTTGAACTGACATGAGCTGCCCTGAGGATAAACTCATTTATATGCTACATATAATTAGTGGAATGGGTAGAGTAGCCAATGTGCTCTTATCTACTTTCAAGGTTACATTTGCTATTTAGAATGTGCCTATTACTTTACTATTGTAAATGCAGAAATACAGTACAGTGCTATAGGAGAAACTTTAAACCTTTACCTGTTGGTATGACTCTGGCACCCAAGCATAGCCTGTTGTAATTGCTTTGGGCTTACAGAAAGCTAAATGAAAAAATATATCCAGAGACATATTCTCACACATTTCTTGCTAGTTGGCCAGCTTGAATTTATAGTGGCAGATTTATCAAAATGTGAAATTGGAGCTTCCAACAGAAAAATTCACCCACATTTTTGTTAATTCCTTTTAAGAAACATATTTCTCAATGGGTGAAAGTTAGAGTTCTACCCCTATAGTGAATAATGTGCCCCTATTGTAAAATATAAGGACATTATAAGTCACTGAGGAGGTCCATGACAATATAAAGGCACAAGGCCAAAGGCTGAGTGCATTTATACAGGTTGTGGAGCTTTATGAATATCTATCATTTACTAAATAAATCTGATAGGAAAAGTCAACTTTTTCAACTTTTTCAAGGGAGCTGCAAGTAAATTAACAACCTGCTTGGACTTATACTAACAGAAAGACCATATACAATCGATGGTTAGTAAATGTGTAGCTTTTTGAAAAAAAAAAAAAAAAATATATATATATATATATATATATATATATTGAAACACTTTTATGTATATGTAGTTGTACTCCTAAATATTAAGTCTTTTTGTTATTTATGGTTTCACACTTTAAATGGTATCATAGGGTATGTAGTTCCTTAAAATCTTTGAGTCATTTGAATTTTCCATCCTCCCCTTTTTCACATTGGTGCTCAGCCTTTTAAATACTGGTACTGTATACTCAAGCCTATGATAAAGTGTCAGACAAGACACAAAATGCATAAGGCTTTCTGAGATGAATATTCAATAAAGATTTTTTTAAATTTTTCTGCTGTTCTGCCCAGTACCTTCTTTTTGTCATGTTGTATATGGTTTGTCTGCTCCTCTGAGCTAAAGGTCTGGGGTTCGGGCACACGGGCCACCCTTTCATTTCAGTGAGTCCTCTACAGTGGTGAATGATTAAGGTCTGAATGTGTATATATTCACTATACTTTCTCATTCAGCCTGTGGTTTATGAGTAACATGTACAAAGTGTCCAACAAAAGACATTTACATTGAGATACTGAACAAGCCTCAGAAAAAGGACCAATCAAAACTGGTCTACAGTAAACAATAAAAAACTGGACACACCAGTAGGGAAACATTTTAATAGGCCCAACTTCTATAGCAAAACTACGGGGCACAATAAGATAGTGTTGTGGTTGGGTTTACAACCCCTTTAACTGTGATTGTTTTTTACAACAAGTAAGCCACAAGACTGAAAGTACTGCTCTAATCCATTGGATGCCGGCAGAAATGTTCTTTCTTCTTTTTTTATGTAACAGGCACAACTCCCATGTCCCAAGATTTGTCTGTAGAAGTAACAGATGGATACCCTCTCAATTTGGGCCCAATATGTTCTGAAGATGTGTTATTTTCTTTTATATTAAAATATATTTAGACCTTTGATATAATTTAAGGCTTTACATGTCTCTTTAATCAATATAATTGTGACTGGGTTAAAGGAACCTTATTATTTGATAATTTGATTATTTGATAATTTATTTGATATTATCAATTCTAATAAAAGTAGAATTGTGGTAATCAATTCTTCTGTTCCTGGTGCAATCTCTATCCTAACAATTCCCCCTTCTCTCTATCTTAAATTTACTGATGTGCTTGATAAAAAGGAGGCTGATAGACAAACCCTACACCATGCCTATGATTGTCCCACTAATGTCTTAAGATTCCTTATGGCAAGCTGTTTAATTTGTCAGAACTTAAATTAACTGAACTTAAGAGATATTTCCAGGAAAATGTGCTCCTCCTTTGTGTTCCCCCTTACCATCTATTAAATAATGCTTAATAAAACTAAAGGTTTAATGGACAATCCTCTCTTCCTTAAAAGATGCTCAGCAATTTGAGCTAAAAAACATTTTGACCGTGTCCCCATGTTCTATCCTTTTTTTATTATGTAGGTAATAGCTCATATAATTCAGTTAGTAGATCCCAATATTAACAGTTGATGTTATTTTCTAATAAGTAGTTCATATAAATAGTTCTATTAACGAAGACACTAAGTGCTACTAAGTCAGTAGTTTATTGGGGATTAGTGGTGTTTGCCCAAAGTTTAACCCAACCCACTTACCTGCCTCTATCACACTGCTCTGCCTTGCCATTGCTTGATACACATATGATGTAAGTGTTTATGAACCAAAGGGAAGTTTTTGCATACATATGTACTGTATATTTGCGTAAATTTAGAAGCCAAATTATTTTTCTATGGGGCCCAATATCTAATCATTCTACTGCTGAAAAGTTTTGTAGGTGATAGCTCATAAAATTCAATAAATATAAACAGATGTTACTCTATATTAGATAGTTGTATGTATTGTAGTTAGTGGAATTTACCTTAAGGTTGTAAATTCAGTTTTGGTTAATAGAGTTTGCCGACATTGCTCTGCATTGTCATTGCTTTACATGTAAGTTACATACATTTCTAAGCAAGTCGAGAAAGTGTTTATGAAAGTTATGTTAACTTCACAAATTCTTAGGATGAATATGGACATAAATTATACAATTTATGTAATTTTGTGCTACACGTCTGGGTGATACAGAATGAGACCAGGCTCAGAGCCCCTTCTGTTGCATAATGGTGGCCCTGCACTCACCCATTATCAATATGTAGAAATTGGACATTAGGACATTTCTGTGCATTCAGCTACTAAGAAATGCCTTCCCTCCCCACCCCACCCCAAAAAGAGGGATTGTTTGTCCGTACATTGCAATGTACGGACAAACAATCCCTCTTTTTGGGGTGGGGAGGGAAGGCATTTCTTAGTAGCTGAATGCACAGAAATGTCCTAATGTCCAATTTCTACATATTGATAATGGGTGAGTGCAGAGGATTTTTTGCGGTTGCTTATATGTAGTGATGAGCGAATTTGTCCCGTTTCGCTTCGCCGAATTATTCGCGAAACGGCGAAAAAATTCGCGAAACGGCGAAAAATTCGCGAAACTAATTTGTCGCGCGGCGTAATTTTTCGCGCGGCGTAATTTTTCGCGCGGCGTAATAAATTTGGCGCCACCGTTTTCGTTGCGCGGCGCAATTTTTCGTCGCGAGGCGTAATTTTTCGCGCGGCGTAATTTCTGCGCGCGCGGCGTAATAAATTTGGCGCCACCGTTTTCGTTTCGCGGCGGAATTTTCCGTCGCGCGAAAATAACTGTAAGCGCGCGGCGAAAATTTCGCGGCGCGACGAGCGCACAAATTCTACAGGTGGTTTTGTTTGTGGGTTGCACCTTTTTCACTGAGAACAACATCCAAGGGGTTGGTGAGCAGCATGTTGCCCCCGAGCTGATGTAGAGAGAGATATTCTGAGACAATTTGCAATTGGTCTTCATTTTTTTTATTTATGAGGGCCGATTCACTTAAGTGCGTTGAAACGAGCGCTATTTCTAGCATGCGTTAAAAATTTTATCGAGATGCTGTGTGTGTTATTTAAGTCGTGAAGACTATTTTCATGCTATATTGGACGCATCACATCAACGCATCGCGCACAAATAGTCGCCATATGCAAAAAAACGCACGCCATATTAGCCAAACACGGCATTACTTTTGGAAAACTACTGTTCTGAAAATGCCCATTTCCCTGCAAACTGGCGGCTGCATCACTCTAGGGCCAACACATACTTGAATAAATCCCACTGCAAAGTACATATTTTGTTGCCAAAAGCTCATTTACTGCACTTTTCTATAATTACCGCCTGCCCCAAGTAGGGGTTCATTTTCGCATAGCCTAATGCGATATTTAGCGCGTCTAAGTGTGAATCATGCGTTAGTATTATTTCTATGTGCAAATTAACGCATGCGGTTCCTGTTATCTGGTTGCTAGTTTCCAAATTACCTTAGCAACCATGGGCTTGCTAACATAGAGTTGGAATGCTGGGGATTTTGGCTGCCATGGTCAGTGACCCCTTTTTGTATACTGCAAAGAGTTAAAAGAAGATGGCAAACAATTCAAAAACTGTGAACAAATAAATAATGAAGACCAATTGTAAAGTTGCTTAGTATCACTACAGGGTTATGGGAGATAGCTCTCAGTACAAGTGAGGGAATACAGGGGTAGGGGGGGATAGCTCTCAGTACAAGTGAGGGAATACAGGGGTAGGGGGGGATAGGTCTCAGTACAAGTGAGGGAATACAGGGGTATGGGAGATAGCTCTCAGTACAAGTGAGGGAATACAGGGGTATGGGAGATAGCTCTCAGTACAAGTGAGGGAATACAGGGGTAGGGGGGATAGCTCTCAGTACAAGTGAGGGAATACAGGGGTAGGGGGGATAGCTCTCAGTACAAGTGAGGGAATACAGGGGTAGGGGGATAGCTCTCAGTACAAGTGAGGGAATACAGGGGTATGGGAGATAGCTCTCAGTACAAGTGAGGGAATACAGGGTTATGGGAGATAGCTCTCAGTACAAGTGAGAGAATACAGGGTTATGGGAGATAGCTCTCAGTACAAGTGAGGGAATACAGGGTTATGGGAGATAGCTCTCAGTACAAGTGAGAGAATACAGGGGTATGGGAGATAGCTCTCAGTACAAGTGAGGGAATACAGGGGTATGGGAGATAGCTCTCAGTACAAGTGAGGGAATACAGGGGTAGGGGGGATAGCTCTCAGTACAAGTGAGGGAATACAGGGGTAGGGGGGATAGCTCTCAGTACAAGTGAGGGAATACAGGGATATGGGAGATAGCTCTCAGTACAAGTTGATCCAGGGACTGGTCCGATTGCCATCTTGGAGTCAGGAAGGAATTGTTTCCCCTCTGCGGCAAATTAGAGAGGCTTCAGATCGGGTTTTTTGCCTTACTCTTAATTAACCAGTTAGGCAGGCTATATATAGGTATTATGGTTGAACGTGATGGACGTATGTCTTTTTTCAACCTATCTTACTATGTTACTATGCTTATAATTGGCCATTCTACTACATGCTAATAATTAACTTAAATGTGAACCACCCTTTAAGTTAATCTGCCATGTTTTGCTTTGTGGCAAAATTCCCAAACAGGTTGCAAAATTCGCTGAATTGCATTGCAGTCAATGGGAACACCAATTCCCATGCAGTTTGGCTGAGTATACTGCCTGCTACACACATGCCCTACATTGTTAGAGAACCTCCTATCCGCTATGCTACAAGTGTTTTCTCCCAAGTGAAAAAAGGCTCCCATTTTGCCAGTTTCTTAAAAACATGTCTGTGATTTTTTACATTACTTCTGGTTGACAGTTAATGGTATCTACTACTGCACTAAAAAAGTACCTAAAAGTACAATCTATATTTTATATGTTACTACTAGCTTACAAACACAGCCACAACTAATAATAAATATGAACAGATACCATCTGGGTGCTTTGTATCCCACATTAACATGAATATACTGTATATTTTTGTGTAAATGTAATGAATCTACTAAAATACTATGTAATGTTACACAACTTCAAGTATCATCTGATCAGTAGTTAAATGAAATAAAATCCAAATGTCGAAGTTTGAAAATAAAGAACATTTTAATATAACAAAATTGCACAACGGTGCACTGCACTTAAAAAAACTACATAAAAGCAGGAGGAGGAGGAGGAGGAGAAGGAGGAGGAGGAGAACAGGACAGGATGGCCTCCTGAATCTCCCTCAAGTTCTGCTGCATAAGGGCCACATCCTGCCCCATAAGGGCCATATCCTGCCTCAGAAGGCCATAGTCCTCCCTCATAAGGGCCACCTCTTGGCGGACCTCTTGTAGGAGGTCCAAAAAAATATTTGCCCCCCCTGTTTGGGAGGCAGCATCCCGTGCTCCTGGGGGTGCTTCTGGCGCTGCTGCTGGTGGTGCTGCTGGAGGTGCTGGCTCTGCCTGATCATTGGCAGGCTGGGGATCCTGTGCAGGAGCCGGTGGTGCCTCTGCCTCTGCCCCATTATCACCCTGCTCCACCTGTAGCCATTCGTCTGTCAATGAAAGAATTACAGTTTGAGAAATACAGCACTTGCTTTTGTACCGAACAAATGATACAGGCTGAGATGTGTCATGTAACTACAGGAAAACCATTATCTATAAGCATGGAAGGTATGGGGCGGGGCATCTATAAGCATGGCAGGTATGGGGCAGGGCATCTATAAGCATGGCAGGTATGGGGCAGGGCATCTATAAGCATGGCAGGTATGGGGCAGGGCATCTATAAGCATGGCAGGTGTAGTGTTCAACAGCAACCCTGTTATAAGATGTTTGTTATGTTTTGTTAATGTTTAGTGCTATGCAACACTGCTGACATTAGAGGGCGCCCTTTCCAGCAAACCAGATAGTATCATAGTCACTATGGGATGACAGTCATGTGACCCATTATGGTGTCATAGCCATGTGAGCAGAGCTGGCAGCCTAACAGTTTGTAAAATAAAGCCTATAGCAAAAGCCTCTGTGTATGTGTGGGTCCAAATCTTACAGAAGGTATGGGGCAGGGTATCTATAAGCATGGCAGGTATGGGGCAGGACATCTATAAGCATGGCAGGTGTAGTGTTCAACAGCAACCCTGTTATAAGATGTTTGTTATGTTTTGTTAATGTATAGTGCTATGCAACACTGCTGACATTAGAGCGCGCCCTTTCCAGCAAACCAGATAGTATCATAGTCACTATGGGATGACAGTCATGTGACCCATTATGGTGTCATAGCCATGTGAGCAGAGCTGGCAGCCTAACAGTTTGTAAAATAAAGCCTATAGCAAAAGCCTCTGTGTATGTGTGGGTCCAAACCTTACAGAAGGTATGGGGCAGGGTATCTATAAGCATGGCAGGTATGGGGCAGGGCCTCTATAAGTATGGCAGTTATGGGATGGGAAACACCATTAAGAGATAATCTCTATTTAAATAATCTGCAATTATGGCTATTGTTCCAATCCTAATGTTAAAGTATTTTCACAAACACATTTTTGCTCAAAAATAGCAAATTAAATAGGAAACAAGTGAGTGGTAATTTAGAAGAAAAATCTTTATATTAATTTTTAAGAAAATCTACCTTCCACTTCTCCCCTCAGCTCTTCCACAAGCTCAGTGTGGCGCCGCTTAATGTCGCTCCACAGACGCTGCAAGACGCGGACACTCAGATTGACCTGGTGATCCCTCCTGAGGCGCCGCCGCAGTCTCCTAATAATGCCCCTGCGGAGGGATTGGATCCCGGGAGTCCCTGCTGGGATATTATCATATCCCTCCCGGTGCAGGAAGCATATAAAATACCGCAGCTGCGCCTCAGTCATGTTACCAGGTCCAGCCATGTCCACGTCTTGCAATGTTTTCCACTCCTACTGGTCACAGGGCAGGGCACCAGGTATTTATACTAGGGACACACCCTATTGACGCGCGCGCCGCGTAACGCGCATGCGCGCGCCGCGTAATGCGCATGCGCGCAAATTAGCGTGCGAGCGACGAATTCATCGCGCTCCGGGCTTGTCGCGCTCCCGGCTTGTCACGCGCACGAATATTTCTTCGCGTAACGTACATTTGTTCGCGCAAGCGTATATTTAGTCGTGTAGGTGTACTTTTGGTCGCGCGCACGAATATTTCGTCGCGAAACGTACATTTGTTCGCGCAAGCGTATTTTTAGTCGTGTAGGTGTACATTTGGTCGCGTAAGCGTATATTTGGTCGCGAAATTGTACATTTGGTCGCGCAAGCGCATATTTGGTCGCGAAAATGTACATTTGGTCGCGCAAGGTTATATTTTGACGTGCATATGTGAATTTTTACGCACAGGCCTCTAGTTTGACACTTAAGTGACAAATTTGACTATTCTGCTATTGTATTGAATGAGCCTCAGAACCATTATGCTTTTTTGGCTTGCACCTCCATTAAATAATTCAATTAATTATAATGAAATGCAAGCCTTCAATACAAGTACATTACAAGTACAACGATGTTTACCTCAGCACAAGTTTAGAAATCAAATGGCAATTATCGCCAGCAGCTGATCTTGGTTCAAACCTTGTGCCTATATACCATCACTGTTTTACCTCAGGACAGGCTTTTGGGATCAGATGGCGCAAATTGCAGCACGGAAAATTCTTGTGCCTACAAACCAACGATGTTTACCTCAGCACAAGTTTAGAAATCAAATGGCAATTATCGCCAGCAGCTGATCTTGGTTCAAACCTTGTGCCTACATACCATCACTGTTTTACCTCAGCACAGGCTTTTGGGATCAGACGGCGCAAATTGCAGCATGGAAAATTCTTGTGCCTACAAACCAACGATGTTTACCTCAGCACAAGTTTAGAAATCAAATGGCAATTATCGCCAGCAGCTGATCTTGGTTCAAACCTTGTGCCTACATACCATCACTGTTTTACCTCAGCACAGGCTTTTGGGATCAGATGGCGCAAATTGCAGCACGGAAAATTCTTGTGCCTACAGACCAACGATGTTTACCTCAGCACAAGTTTAGAATTCAAATGGCAATTATCGCCAGCAGCTGATCTTGCTTCAAACCTTGTGCCTACATACCATCACTGTTTTACCTCAGGACAGGCTTTTGGGATCAGATGACGCAAATTGCAGCACGGAAAATTCTTGTGCCTACAAACCAACGATGTTTACCTCAGCACAAGTTTAGAAATCAAATGGCAATTATCGCCAGCAGCTGATCTTGGTTCAAACCTTGTGCCTACATACCATCACTGTTTTACCTCAGCACAGGCTTTTGGGATCAGACGGCGCAAATTGCAGCACGGAAAATTCTTGTGCCTACAGACCAACGATGTTTACCTCAGCACAAGTTTAGAATTCAAATGGCAATTATCGCCAGCAGCTGATCTTGGTTCAAACCTTGTGCCTACATACCATCACTGTTTTACCTCAGGACAGGCTTTTGGGATCAGACAGCGCAAATTGCAGCACAGAAAATTCTTGTGCCTACAGACCAACGATGTTTACCTCAGCACAAGTTTAGAATTCAAATGGCAATTATCGCCAGCAGCTGATCTTGGTTCAAACCTTGTGCCTACATACCATCACTGTTTTACCTCAGGACAGGCTTTTGGGATCAGACAGCGCAAATTGCAGCACGGAAAATTCTTGTGCCTACAGACCAACGATGTTTACCTCAGCACAAGTTTAGAATTCAAATGGCAATTATCGCCAGCAGCTGATCTTGGTTCAAACCTTGTGCCTACATACCATCACTGTTTTACCTCAGGACAGGCTTTTGGGATCAGATGGCGCAAATTGCAGCACGGAAAATTCTTGTGCCTACAAACCAACGATGTTTACCTCAGCACAAGTTTAGAAATCAAATGGCAATTATCGCCAGCAGCTGATCTTGGTTCAAACCTTGTGCCTACATACCATCACTGTTTTACCTCAGCACAGGCTTTTGGGATCAGACGGCGCAAATTGCAGCATGGAAAATTCTTGTGCCTACAAACCAACGATGTTTACCTCAGCACAAGTTTAGAAATCAAATGGCAATTATCGCCAGCAGCTGATCTTGGTTCAAACCTTGTGCCTACATACCATCACTGTTTTACCTCAGGACAGGCTTTTGGGATCAGATGGCGCAAATTGCAGCACGGAAAATTCTTGTGCCTACAAACCAACGATGTTTACCTCAGCACAAGTTTAGAAATCAAATGGCAATTATCGCCAGCAGCTGATCTTGGTTCAAACCTTGTGCCTACATACCATCACTGTTTTACCTCAGCACAGGCTTTTGGGATCAGACGGCGCAAATTGCAGCATGGAAAATTCTTGTGCCTACAGACCAACGATGTTTACCTCAGCACAAGTTTAGAATTCAAATGGCAATTATCGCCAGCAGCTGATCTTGGTTCAAACCTTGTGCCTACATACCATCACTGTTTTACCTCAGCACAGGCTTTTGGGATCAGACAGCGCAAATTGCAGCACGGAAAATTCTTGTGCCTACAGACCAACGATGTTTACCTCAGCACAAGTTTAGAATTCAAATGGCAATTATCGCCAGCAGCTGATCTTGGTTCAAACCTTGTGCCTACATACCATCACTGTTTTACCTCAGGACAGGCTTTTGGGATCAGACAGCGCAAATTGCAGCACAGAAAATTCTTGTGCCTACAGACCAACGATGTTTACCTCAGCACAAGTTTAGAATTCAAATGGCAATTATCGCCAGCAGCTGATCTTGGTTCAAACCTTGTGCCTACATACCATCACTGTTTTACCTCAGGACAGGCTTTTGGGATCAGACAGCGCAAATTGCAGCACGGAAAATTCTTGTGCCTACAGACCAACGATGTTTACCTCAGCACAAGTTTAGAATTCAAATGGCAATTATCGCCAGCAGCTGATCTTGGTTCAAACCTTGTGCCTACATACCATCACTGTTTTACCTCAGGACAGGCTTTTGGGATCAGACAGCGCAAATTGCAGCACGGAAAATTCTTGTGCCTACAAACCAACGATGTTTACCTCAGCACAAGTTTAGAAATCAAATGGCAATTATCGCCAGCAGCTGATCTTGGTTCAAACCAACCAAGCAGCAGCAGCAGCAGCAGGTTCTTAGAAAACAACAGACCACAAATTAGAAGACATTGGTCCATATTTTAGCAGAAGTCGCAACGGTATAATTAGGAACCATTTCCGGCCCCATTGTAGATGATACTTGCAGGCATAGCAACATTGCAAGTAGCCTTGATAGGCCATAATTAGAAGAAATTAGACAATACTGTGGCAGCAGCGGCAGCAGCAGCAGGTTCTTAGAAAACAACAGACCACAAATTAGAAGACATTGGTCCATATTTTAGCAGAAGTCGCAACGGTATAATTAGGAGCCATTTCCGGCCCCATTGTAGATGATACTTGCAGGCATAGCAACATTGCAAGTAGCCTTGATAGGCCATAATTAGAAGAAATTAGACAATACTGTGGCAGCAGCGGCAGCAGCAGCAGGTTCTTAGAAAACAACAGACCACAAATTAGAAGACATTGGTCCATATTTTAGCAGAAGTCGCAACGGTATAATTAGGAGCCATTTCCGGCCCCATAGTAGATGATATTTTGCCAAAGTAGCAACATTGCAAGTAGCCTTGATAGGCCATAATTAGAAGAAATTAGACAATACTGTGGCAGCAGCAGCAGGTTATTAGAAAACAACAGACCACAAATTAGAAGACATTGGTCCATATTTTAGCAGAAGTCGCAACGGTATAATTAGGAGGCATTTCCGGCCCCATAGTAGATGATACTTGCAGGCATAGCAACATTGCAAGTAGCCTTGATAGGCCATAATTAGAAGAAATTAGACGATACTGTGGCAGCAGCGGCAGCAGCAGCAGCAGGTTCTTAGAAAACAACAGACCACAAATTAGAAGACATTGGTCCATATTTTAGCAGAAGTCGCAACGGTATAATTAGGAGCCATTTCCGGCCCCATAGTAGATGATACTTGCAGGCATAGCAACATTGCAAGTAGCCAGTATAGGCCATAATTAGAAGAAATTAGACGATACTGTGGCAGCAGCGGCAGCAGCAGCAGCAGGTTCTTAGAAAACAACAGACCACAAATTAGAAGACATTGGTCCATATTTTAGCAGAAGTCGCAACGGTATAATTAGGAGCCATTTCCGGCCCCATAGTAGATGATATTTTGCCAAAGTAGCAACATTGCAAGTAGCCAGTATAGGCCATAATTAGAAGAAATTAGACGATACTGTGGCGGCAGCAGCAGCAGCAGGTTCTTAGAAAACAACAGACCACAAATTAGAAGACATTGGTCCATATTTTAGCAGAAGTCGCAACGGTATAATTAGGAGCCATTTCCGGCCCCATAGTAGATGATATTTTGCCAAAGTAGCAACATTGCAAGTAGCCTTGATAGGCCATAATTAGAAGAAATTAGACAATACTGTGGCAGCAGCGGCAGCAGCAGCAGGTTCTTAGAAAACAACAGACCACAAATTAGAAGACATTGGTCCATATTTTAGCAGAAGTCGCAACGGTATAATTAGGAGCCATTTCCGGCCCCATAGTAGATGATATTTTGCCAAAGTAGCAACATTGCAAGTAGCCTTGATAGGCCATAATTAGAAGAAATTAGACAATACTGTGGCAGCAGCAGCAGGTTATTAGAAAACAACAGACCACAAATTAGAAGACATTGGTCCATATTTTAGCAGAAGTCGCAACGGTATAATTAGGAGGCATTTCAGGCCCCATAGTAGATGATACTTGCAGGCATAGCAACATTGTAAGGAGCCTTGATAGGCCATAATTAGAAGAAATTAGACGATACTGTGGCAGCAGCGGCAGCAGCAGCAGCAGCAGGTTCTTAGAAAACAACAGACCACAAATTAGAAGACATTGGTCCATATTTTAGCAGAAGTCGCAACGGTATAATTAGGAGCCATTTCCGGCCCCATAGTAGATGATACTTGCAGGCATAGCAACATTGCAAGTAGCCAGTATAGGCCATAATTAGAAGAAATTAGACAATACTGTGGCAGCAGCGGCAGCAGCAGCAGCAGGTTCTTAGAAAACAACAGACCACAAATTAGAAGACATTGGTCCATATTTTAGCAGAAGTCGCAACGGTATAATTAGGAGCCATTTCCGGCCCCATAGTAGATGATATTTTGCCAAAGTAGCAACATTGCAAGTAGCCTTGATAGGCCATAATTAGAAGAAATTAGACAATACTGTGGCAGCAGCAGCAGGTTATTAGAAAACAACAGACCACAAATTAGAAGACATTGGTCCATATTTTAGCAGAAGTCGCAACGGTATAATTAGGAGCCATTTCCGGCCCCATTGTAGATGATACTTGCAGGCATAGCAACATTGCAAGTAGCCTTGATAGGCCATAATTAGAAGAAATTAGACAATACTGTGGCAGCAGCGGCAGCAGCAGCAGGTTCTTAGAAAACAACAGACCACAAATTAGAAGACATTGGTCCATATTTTAGCAGAAGTCGCAACGGTATAATTAGGAGCCATTTCCGGCCCCATAGTAGATGATATTTTGCCAAAGTAGCAACATTGCAAGTAGCCAGTATAGGCCATAATTAGAAGAAATTAGATGATACTGTGGCAGCAGCAGGTTATTAGAAAACAACAGACCACAAATTAGAAGACATTGGTCCATATTTTAGCAGAAGTCGCAACGGTATAATTAGGAGCCATTTCCAGCCCCATAGTAGATGATATTTTGCCGAAGTAGCAACATTGCAAGTAGCCAGTATAGGCCATAATTAGAAGAAATTAGATGATACTGTGGCAGCAGCAGGTTATTAGAAAACAACAGACTACAAATTAGAAGACATTGGTCCATATTTTAGCAGAAGTAGCAACAATATAATTAGGAGCCATTTCCAGCCCCAAAGTAGATGATATTTTGTAGGAGTAGCCACAATATAATTAGGAGCCATTTCCAGCCCCAAAGTAGATGATATTTTGCAAGAGTAGCCACAATATAATTAGGAGCCGTTTCAGACCCCAAATTAGAAGAAATTAGAATTTAAGAAATAGTAGCAACATTGTAAGGACCCTTGATAGGCCACAAATTAGAATATGATATGAGATGATATAGTGGCAGCAGCAGCAGCAGCAGCAGCAGCAGCTAGATTATTAGGGGAGTATAAGGCAGCAATTGAGAGAGGAGGGTACATCTGGGAGGAGAGGAGGAAGGAGAGGAGGCTAGTCCCTGATGTCAGCAATGGGCACATGGATATCCCCGCTTATCCATGCCTCATTCATTTTAATAAATGATAGCCTATCCACGCTGCCAGTGGATAGGCGTGTCCGCTTCTCCGTGACCACCCCACCTGCGGCACTGAAGACACGCTCTGACAGGACACTGGCAGGGGGGCAAGCCAGCACCTCCAGAGCGTATTGTGCCAGTTCTGGCCACTGGTCGAGCCTCGACACCCAAAAATTCATGGGGTCATCATCAGTGTGCATGGCGTCCTGCACACTCACAGACCCCATGTAGTCAGCCACCATATTCTCCAGCCGTTTTTGGTGGTGACTTTGGGTGCTAACCAGGCCTGCTGCTGCCTGGCGAGGCTCGAAGAAGCTTCTCCACACATCCATTAGATTCCCACCACCTCTAGCTGCGCTGCTGCTGCTGCTGCTGCTGCTAGACTCCTGTCTCTGCTGGATGTGTGGAGTAGTGGAGGCCTGAGTGTCAGGCTGGGGGAAGGCCTCCATCAGCTTGGCGCACAGAGCCCTTTTCAATTGACCCACCCTCCTCTCTCTCTGGCTGGGTACAAGGAACTGCGCCATCTTTTCCTTGTACCGTGGGTCAATCATAGTAGCCACCCAGTAATCCTCCCGGTCTTTAATGGCGCAGATCCGGGAATCACTCCGGAGGCATGTCTGCATATGGGCAGCCATGTAGAAGAGGTGTCCCCGACCAACCTCTTCTTGACTGCCCTGGAGATGCAGCAGGTCATCTCCTGCCTCCTCCCCCTGCTCTGTGTCTTCCCAGCCGCGGACAACAGCTGGGGTGGTAGGGTGGCGTGGGCCCTGCTCCCCCTGCTCAGCAGGCACCCAGTCCTCCTCTCCTTCATCCTCCTCATCAGGCATGTCCTCCTCATCATGCCTCGCAGCCCCTTCCACCTGCCTACGGGGCCTGCACTCCTCCTCCTCCTCCTCAGGCACGTCACCCTCCTCTAGCAGGCCATCCAACGTGCGCTTGAGGAGGAAAACCAGGGGTATGATGTCGCTCACACACGCATTGTCCCTGCTAACAAAGCGTGTGGCTTGCTCAAAGGGGGCAAGTACTCGGCAGAGCTGCCTCATCTGCTGCCACTGCTCTGCACTGAAATACCCCAAATTTGCCCCCTGAGTACCCCTGGCACTGTGCTCCAGCAGGTAGTTGCTGACCGCCCAGCGCTGCTCTACAAGGCGCTCCACCATGTGCAGGGTCGAATTCCAGCGCGTCGGCAGGTCACAGATCAGCCGGTGGGGTGGCAAGCTATGTTGCCGCTGCATCCGTGACAAAGACGCGCTGGCGGTGGGGGACCTGCGGAAGTGGCCGCATACCCTACGTGCCTTCTCCAGCACAACTCCCAACCCTGTGTAGCTCTTCAGGAAGTGCTGAACCACAAGGTTGAGAACATGTGCGAAGCAAGGCACGTGGGTCAGACGGCCTAGGTGGAGGGCGGCCAGCAGGTTGCGACCATTGTCGCACACAACATTCCCTGCTTGGAGCTGGCGGGGAGCGAACCACCGCTGCACCTGAGTCTGGAAGGCGGCATGGAGCTCAGGTGCAGTATGACTCCTCTCTCCAAGGCAGAGGAGTTGCAGCACAGCCTGGCAGCGCTTGTACTGCACTGAAGCGTAACTGCGGGGACGCTTCAGGGGTGGCTCATCCATAGTGGAGGAGGAGGAGGAGGAAGTGGCCGTGTGGGGTTTGCCCTTTACCCCACGGAGAGGCACCTCTAGCCTGAGGGGAGTCCTGCTGCCTGCACCCTCCCCAGCACTCATGAGGGTGACCCAGTGGGCAGTGTATGAAATGTATCGCCCCTGCCCATGCCTGCTGGTCCAGGTGTCTGTGGTGCAGTGCACCCTGCCCCCAACAGCATAGTCGAGGGACAGGGACACATTATCCACCACCTGCTGGTGGAGGGCAGGGACGGCCTTCCTGGCAAAATAATGGCGGCTGGGGATCCGCCAGTTAGGGGCAGCGCAAGCCATCAGCTCTCGGAAGGGGGCTGCGTCAACCAGCTGATAGGGCAGCAGCTGCACTGCCAGAAGCTTTGCCAGGCAGGCATTGAGCCTCTGCACTTGGGGGTGGCTGGAGGAAAGAGGTGCCTTGCGGGCAAGGAACTGGGGGAGGGAGACCTGCCGGGTCAGGGGCTGTGCAGATGGCAATAAGGAGGAGGAGGAGACAGAGGGGGCTGCAGAAGAGGCAGAGCTGCACAGTGGCCGCCTCCTACTGTGAGCCTCAGAATCCTCTTCCCTTGCTACAGGGATTGGGGAGCTAGCACCTGTTCCCTGGGGAATGGGAGGAGGTGGACAGGAAGCACCGCTGCCGCCCGGTGCCCTGCCACTTTGGTGCTGCTCCCACGTCATCCTGTGATGACGTTTCATATGGGAACTTAATGCTGATGTTCCCATATGTGACCCTGTCTGCCCCCTACGTACTTTCTGTCGGCAAAGGTGACAGACTGCTACTGATGGGTCCTGACTCTGGCACGTAAAAAATGCCCACACTGCTGAAGTGCGGGCCACCACCTTGCCTGCTGTGGAGGGCTGGGGACCTGAAGGCTGAAGGTCCCTGCCCATACGCCCAGAACCTGTGGACCCAGGTGCAGTGCTGCCCTGTTGCCTACCCCCCCTAGCAGTGGTTGGTGGGGTCTTCTGCTTCTTTGGGGCCGGCTCTTCCTCAGCATCACTAACAACAACACACAGCTCCCCCTCTGAACTGCTGCTGTTATCCTCCTGAGCCGGCACCCAGGATCTGTCCCCATCATCCTCCCCCAGATCAGACCCTGCATCCACATCCACATCTGGCTCATCAGCCTGCTGCCCTGCCATTAGGGGACCCTGCCCAACATCCCCTACAGCTGATGTGGTGTGCTGTGCCACATACACCTCCTCCTCATCAGACTGGAATGCCCCCCCCATACCTGTCTGATCATCAAAAAGATCCTGGGTGTCTGGGCTGAAGTCCACCTCAGGATCAAATAATAAGGGGGATAGCATGCCCCTTATCACTGAGCTAGCAGGTGATGCCACCTCCTGCTGCTCACTAGAGTCTGCAGCAGACGAGGTAGCCTGGGTGAGCCAGTCCATAACTGCCTCTGCCTGCTGCGACTGAATAGGTCGCGAAGTGGTGGCAAACAAATCTGGCAAAGTCTTGCGACTGCCAGTTGCCCCACTGCGACCTGCCACCTGCTGCTGTTGCAGCTGCTGCTGCTGTGACTGCTGCTGTTGCAGCTGCTGCTGTGGCTGCTGCCCTATATTGCCCAGACTGGGCATAACACGTGTGCTGGGCTCTTGCCCACAGCCAGCACCACGGCTTCTCCCACCTAAACCACCCTTGCCTCCCACCCCACCCTCACCACCCACACCTCCCTTCCTCCCACCCTCACCACCCACACCACCCTTCCTCCCACCCCCACCACCCTTGCCTCCCATCCCACCCTTCCTCCCTCTCCCACGGCCCGTCATCCTGGACCAACTAAAAAAGAAAAAAAATAGGGGGGGTTTGGATATTTGGGGGAAGGTAGAGATAAATAAATAAAAGACTAAACCCCAGAAGTGTGCACCCACAAGGGATACACACACACAAACAAAGACAGACAAACGTAGCCCTAACAAGGGCTCTTGGGTCTCACAGGGGAGCAGGCAAGCAGAAGAGGGAAAGCAGTGAACTGAAATCCACAACTTCCACTTGCACTGACTCACAGAAAGCAGTAACAACTCCTACCTCTAGCTAAACAGACAACTCACACACCTCAGCTCCTACTCTATCCACTACCAAAAACGCACTGAGTAATGGCCGCCTCTGCACCTCCTTATATGGACAGTGGGAGGGCTCCAATCTAATTGGCTGATGTGGAAGAAATGGGCAAGGCTAAAATGACGTTTCCGTTTGTCGCGCGTTTTTTTTTTGTCGCACGGCGGAAAAATCGGCGCACACGGCAAAAATTGCCCGCGCGCGACTAAAATTGGCTGCTCGCGTCAAAAATTGCTCGCGCGCGATCAAATTTGGCCGCGCGCGCAAAAATAACCGCGCGACAAAAAAATTTGGACGTGCGTAAAAAATTTTCCGCGCGGCGAAACGAGCCGCACGGCGAATTTTTGCCGCCGTTTCGCGAAACATTTCGCCGGCGGCGAAACGCAAAAGTTCGCCGCGAAACCGACGCTGGCGAATTTTTTCGCTCATCCCTACTTATATGTATTTTGTGGTCACAGCCTCATTGCACCCCCGCCTAATGGTTTACAATTTAGTGGTTGAGCACAACTTTCCCTTTTTCTTGTGTTATTGTGTTATTATTAATGGTGGCCCTGGCCTTAACTTCCAGCTTTTATAAAAAGCTGTCTGATTTAATTTCCTATTGCAATCCCTTCTGTGCTTCTTGCCAATAGTAGCAAAGGGAGGCATGTTTGGATAATATTAATGACATATTTTAAAAATATAATGTTATTTCAGTTATTGACTTAAGAATAAACATCTATTTACATTAAAACAAGAATTAAATAGACAAAACAGTGATATATTCACTGTACCTCTCTTGTGAATGCTTGTGACTTTTATTTTATACAGTACATGTCACTTAAAAATGATTGACAAATAGAAAAGATGTATATGCTGTATATAATACAGATATTCAGTGATCATTATTGTTATTGTTTTTATATTCTAAAACATTCTCTCTACTGATAATTTTCCTGTATGCAAATCTAATAATGACAAGAAAATAAATTAATACCATTGTATCATTAAAGTAAAAATGCTAATTTGATCTTTAACAACACCGAATGTTATGCAAAATACGTAGCTCTGCCAAGACAAAGCAATAAAACCCCAACTGAGTGGAGTTACAGATCTAATTTTTTTAGCAAGAGTTGGAGCAAGCCTTCCAAGATGTATAGGATAACTAGAACATGAGGAGGACTTGGGTCAAAGGCTAATGCTCTTAAGCAGACTAGCTGTGTGTGGGCGCTACTAGTGGCTATGCAGAGCCTGACATATAGGAGGATAATATCAGGTACAGACCCTGGGCTCCACCACAGGAATGATATAAGCAGTTAAGGGAGTGAGCTGTATGTTGTTAATAATAACAAGCCAGCCCTTTAGAGACCAGAGACCTACCCTACCACTGCTAGGGAGGATAGGCAGTAAAGCAATACAGTCCAGGGGCAGAAAGCATATGTCCAAGGACAAACAGGCCCAGTGTTTGGCAAATGAGTTCACTAAGACAGACAAGATGGTGACCTGTACTTGGGCAGTGTAGGCATTTTTTACACAGGAGTGAGATAACCAGTTGGTCACACTGTGCAACTCTGACGGTCACAGGATACCTGGTGCAGCAAGTGTCTCATATGGGAACAGCCTTAAAGAAACAGTAACACAAAAAAATAAAAAGTGTAAAAATCTAATTAGAACATAGTGTACTACTGCCCTGTACTGGTACAAGTGGTGTGTTTATATAAACAAAGCTGCTGTGTAGCCATGGAGGCAGCCATTAAGGGCTCTGGTACACGGGGAGATTAGTCGCCCGCGGCAAAACTCCCTGCTCGCGGGCGACTAATCTCCCCGAGTTGCCTTCCCTCTGCCATCCCACCGGCGAACATGTAAGTCGCCGGCGGGATGGCAGACGCGGCGGCGCGATTTCGCGCAAATCGCCGAAAAAGACTCGCGAGGCTTTTTCGGCGATTTCCCGAAATCGCCTCGCCGCGTCTGCCATCCCGCCAGCGACTTACATGTTCGCCGGTGGGATGGCAGAGGGAAGGCAACTCGGGGAGATTAGTCGCCTGCGAGCAGGGAGTTTTGCCGCGGGCGACTAATCTCCCCGTGTACCAGAGCCCTTAAAGGAGTAAAGGCACAGGCACATAGCAGATAGTAGATAAAACACTTGTATTCCACAGAGATTATCCGTTATCTCCTATCTAACATGTGCCTTTTCACCTTTTTCTATCTTAAATGGCTGCCCCCATGGCTACACAGGAGCTTAATTATATTAACTATAGTAATGTTACTGTAGCAAACTTTTACCAGTGCAGGGCAACAGTACATTACATTTAAAAAACTTTCATTTTTTTGGTGTTACTGTTCCTTTAAGAGGGGGCATGGCAGCAAGCTCCATAGTGGCAGGGCACAGGGAAGTCATGCCACCTGTCAACCTTGTCTTATTCTTTATGCAAGTGGTGCAAGCTCCACAATCTGCAGTAACTCTGCAGCTATGTCTCTTCTTCAGGCTCCTGTCAGGATTTACTGGGTTTCGAACTCTAGACTCTGTGCTGAACTACTTAGGCAGTTACCTGTTACTCTCCTCAATTATCAATTAAATCCCTTTATAAGTCTGTCCCTGACCATTGCACCTTGCTTGGTCATTGAGTTCATTTTGTGATCTGACCTCTGTATCCTGTCCCGGTCCATGTTCCTGCCTTTCAAGGTTCTGTTCCTGGTCCCTGCCTTTCAAGGTTCTGTTCCTGGTCCCTGCCTTCCGCGGTTCTGTTCCGCAACTCTAGCTTTGTTCCTTCATTCCTGGTCCCTCCTTGTCCTGTTCTTGGATTCCCTGGTTCTTCCTGGTACTCCACAGCATCTCCACAGAGAGACCGTGACAGCTTCTCTGCCAACTACTCTCACCTAGGATTGACTGCTACGTGCTTCCTGTCCCACCATCAGCTGGTTGAAGCAACCTCTACCACTAGCTGATTGTTTGTGCTGACCCTGACTCTTGGATCTCCAGATGCCATTACATGGCTATCCCTGCCCTCCACCAGTAGGTGGTAGGTAATGTGTCTCTGTTGCTCATCAGTGGCAGGGTGCACTTTAACACGGACAGGTGGACCAGTAGGCATGGTCAGTGATGGTATATCTTCTTTACTTCCGTAGGCTAGAGGTGCCTCTGTGAGAACATGGTGCCTGATTACATGGGGTTTATCAACTGGCTAAATAGGCCACTTTGATAAATATTTATCAACTATGATACTTATAACTGTCTGAGATGCCTGGATTTGCTATTCTAGGCCCGATAATGAATGACTGGTTTGAGATGATGAATGCCATAGAAGGCTTTAGCCACTCACCATAATTTTTTTCAACACTTTAGTTCCATATTGATCCAATCCATTATCCTGAAAGTGCGAACACACTTTTCAAGGTGATCATTCAAATTTGACTGATTTAAAACAAATTGACCTGACATATTCCAACTCAATACTTCCATTAATACATTCTGATGATCGCTACAGATCAGTCAGAATTGATTGTTCCATATTGATAATTTATAAACATGCCCCCAAATTACCTTGTGCTATGCTATAATGTATGGAAGTTAGTTCTTAATGGAATCAGATATTTACATATGTATGAACTGATTTTTATCTTTTAATATGGGAATCTAAAATTTTACATGAAGGTGTAATTAAGTAAGATTTTGATAAATAATTAAAACAGTGTATTTATAGCAAAACTTTGTGATAAACAGATACGTTTTGTATTTGAGAAACCTGTTAAAGGTTATATTACATTTTATACAACCCAGGAAAACGATATTACTTATCTTTATGAATGTGGAGATGAACACTGCAGAAAAGCACACGCTGATGATTAATTTTTTTGGATTAAAAAAAGCCCAATTTGTATCTTTCTGCAAGTTAAAAAAAACACTCATAAATATGCACCGTTTCTGTTAAGATTATTTCAAAACATTTTGATTCATGTTTACCTTTGCGTCAAAAAAGCATTTAGCTAATTTTAATGTCAGTCTAATCTTCAAACAGAGTAGTTCAGTGTACTTTGCATTAATGAGTTTTCAATCCAAAATTAAAATTGGTGTTCTGAATTGATCCTAGAAGAGTGAAAAATAAAGCCTCAAGTCTCTAAGCTATTTGAGATCTGCACTGAATTAATATTATGAAATTAATTGATTTTATGAAGCTTTTATAATCTTGTTTATCTCCTTTATTTGCTCGAGTAATTAAAGGGAAAATCACAACATGCTGTAGGCAATATTATTCTAAAACAATTTTCAAATTCTTCTTATTGTATTTTTAGAGGTTTATGAATTATTTAATGTCCAGTTTAGGATTTTACTCACTATGAATTGGCCAGGGTCACGTTTATACCCTAGCAATAGCGCAGCGGTTTGGAAAGCTCCATTCACTGTATTGTTACTATTGAGATGTTGGTGTTTATTAGATTAAAAGTTTAAAAATAATTGCTTACAAACTTTAGGCTTGTTCACTGGAAAAGCCTTAGTGCCGTGTATATTTATACAGTTCCAAATCTGAATACCAATTAGAAAGAAATTTGAAGGTGAATCCTGATTACTAAACTATAACAAGACTGAAAGCAAACACATTTTCTGCTATCTGTAATTATGTTTTTAGTAAAATAGGCCTTAGGAAATGTTGGAGCACAAAGAGGTCTTAAGCCTAAAGGACTTGTTCAAGGTGCTCCTGTTAGCAGAAAACTGTTCTGGCCCAGGGTACAGGCAGGCAAGCCATTCTCTTCCTGCTTCTTTTTTTTGCTAAAGGCGTGCATGTACAGTAGAGTAAAAAGACAAACATTAACCCAAATATTTTACACCTCCCAGTGATTAAATCTTTCCTTCTCCATTTGTAAGGGGGTAGTAAAGGTTAATTGTACTGTATATGTGTTATGACTGCATGTGTTTTCTTTAAATGGTAGTAGAGTTTTGTTAAAACCAATTAAAAATGTATGACTGTAGTTCATACCCCCAACCACTAGAGAGCAGTGTGAGACAGAATGTATAAAAGGTGACCACACTCAAAATTAGTTGTCTTTATGTGAGAACACAGGAAGAGACCAGCTGGAAGCAAGGAAGAACAGCATACAGGGTAAGGAGAGGTCAGAACAGGGCAGCTGAAAGTTGAGCAGGCACTAGGTCTGAGTCAGGGTTAGGCAGTAAGGGCTGCCTATTGCCCCACCAAGGAAGTTAAAGGGAAATAGTTTTCCCAGTGGATCATCCACAGAATAGTGACCCAAGCAGATAGGGGTAGGATAGAAGGAGGGCTTGATGAGATTCTGGCTTGTGTTGGCCAGCAGAGATAGCCTGGTGGAATAGCCAAGGGGCATCACAGGAAGTGCTGGATTGCTGAGCCTGGTGGGGACAAGAGATCCCATGGAGACTGGAGACAAATGTGATAGCCCAAAAGTAGCTACCCCTGGTAAGACTGATGTCCTTGGGACCCTGGGGAATTGTACATGTTTTGTGGAGAAAGCCCTGTTTGAAACATTGTGAATCTTTACCTGTATGATGTGACTCCCTTGTGATGTGTGCTTGCCTTTCCTTGGTGCGAAGAGTGACATACGAGGTGACCTCCTTACACATTAAGTAAAGATGCAAATAGTTTCATTAAACCATGAGAGGTAGCTATACGCTATCATAAATGTCACTTTCGGCTCAGCGATTAGATTTTTTTCAGACAGAGGCAGGTAGAACAATGGAAGCAAACATCCGATTTGTTTCTATGGCTAATGCCCAGGTGCAAATTTGCCCAGTGTATATAAATGAATCAGTAAGTAGTAAGTTGCATGCACCAGGGCTCCTGTTGAGGGTTTACTTGTTAAACTTTTGCAGGGGGTTCCTATCCTATCACTATTGTAGCATCTTGCCTTTTTTAAGAATAAGAAACTATGGTGGTCATTTACTATGAACAATGCAGAATGAAAACAATCCACCCTGTTTTTGACAATTTACAGCCCTGCATATAGATACATTTCTTCCATTTTCCCCATTAATGCAGCACTATCTGTATTTGGCAACACTGCAATCATAAGGGGTGAAAATGGAGGCAGGTAGAAGCAATCCCCTGCTGCCCACTACCCATCCCCTAACTTGTATGTTACTTATACATTCAAGTTACAGATAGACAGCTTTAAAAAATGTTTATTATTTGAAAGGTACAGAGCTCAGCTAGGCCTCTGAAGCATGTGTTTTTCCAGTGAGTACATAAGTGCTGCACTTTTGCACCCCTAGTGCTCTTGCATTCAGGGTCTCAGTATGACTTTGCTATGGAAGCATATTTTTGCACTGTTGCTTGTATGTACATTTATTGTTTTGAGTTTTCAGAGCTCTGAATAAAATATGTAACATTTGGATGTACACCTTTGTTCTTGTAAAACCAAATAAATCAGAAATCTTTGAAATCCCCTACCTATAAAATGTGTAATCCTAACTCTCCAGATAAGTTCTTATAGCAGATTAAACAGTATGGGGCACAAATTGTTAAAGAAACTTTTTCATCAAGTTCAAGTCTTGTTGAATCCCTAGAGTTCTGCTGTATCCAATCTGTCCATTTGTTTTGTTACATCCTGTAACGCTAGCATTTTCTATCACTCTCAGTCTTTGATATTTTATCTTCTTTAAAATTTGCTACTTTAAACTTACTGCTTTGTTATAGTGTTTATGGTAATGTTTTCCCACAGGAGTGTGTGTATTTTTATCATGTAGTTTGAAGGGTGTAATCGATCTTTTTATGTTCCCCTCTGGGAATTGTTATCCATCTATTTCTTCTTCTGGCTCATGTAAGACTTTCTTCTTTGGCATTTAAAGACAACTGATTTATAAGTGCAGGTAAGTGATCTGTTTGCACAGAGCATATGCCTTAATTGGTAAGGTTGGACTAACCTGCTAAAGTACTAGAGGTTGGCCTAGGATCTGGTGGGTCCCAGTGCATTCTTATTTAGGACTTGGTAGGGGAAGGGGCCCTGGATATCAGGTTCTACAATGGACCCTAGGAGATCCAGTCCAATACTGTTATTTAGAAACATTACTTATTCCCTTTTAATGATTTAGTCACAGAATTGCCTGTTTTACTCATATGAGTATTCCCCCTCTTACAAATCATACATTTAGTAACTGAGAGAGAAACTCAAGATACACATTAAATACAATATTTTTTATATTGAAATTAAGATTTTTTTTGTTCCAATTATAAAATATTTTTTTGTAGTATTTTGACTTTACATTTTTGGATTGCTTGTTTAAATTAAACAGGAGTGCTGGTTCCTCCTTATAGATAGGCAACGTATGGACTGTCTGTGCTGGCTCATGTGCAATAATTGACCTGTATGCTTTTAGATGCAGTGTATGGTATCATATATGCCTCAGAGGCAGCCCTACAGTTATGGGAATAACTGATTGTATGTTTTATTGTTGTGTCTGTTTGTATTATGTTCTTTTATGTGTGTCTGAGTGGGGGCTTAGAGAAAATATTTTTTTGTGTAGATGTTTTGTAAATCATTGATGATTTAATTGAGAATTGTAGATGGTTACTGAAGGTGTATGTATGCTATTTTTTATTTTTTAGAATATTTGTTTGTGGATTTATGTGACACTTGTGTATTATGAGTGAATTTTTTGGTCAGGCATGGATGCATAGCGAATTTTCACATTTCGTCATTGGCGAATTGATTTGCAAAATTCACCATGGAAAAATTTGTTGCACGCCAAAAAAAAGTTGTGGTTACGTCAAATTGGGCACGGTTGTGGCAAAATAGTCGTTGTTGCAGGAAAAAAAAGATGTGCATGACAAAAAAGTTGCGCGACAAACATGTTTCACTGAGTTTACACCGTTTCTTGAATTTTCATTTCTTGAAGTGAAACGGGACAGATTCGCTCATCACTACACTTGTGCAAAATGAGGCCTTTCTTGACACTTATTGGCTGTTTGGCACTGAGATGTATTTTTTTTATAAATAAACTTGCAATTTATACAATTGACTAACTTGGATTTACAAAGATAATGGAGAAATTTGTTTTACTTTGTAATGAATGGTATGAAACAAAATGAAGGCTCATTATACTATACATAGCTGTGTATTTATAACCTCTTTGCATTCCTGCTCATGACAATCTTTGCCATAACATTACAGTTATAAGAAATGCACTTTCTACTGCATTTTGTTTGGACAGGCTCACAGGTTAGTGCATCTAGGCAAAGGGAAAAGCTGTACATAATCTACTGGGCCAATTTACAAACATTCACATTTTGTTAGCTTGTCTAAACAATTGCAAATTTATATAATTCGAAAAAAACTCAAATTCATCTAACTTATCAAGCGTAAAAACCAAGCTGAAAGCTGGCGATGTCATGTGGAAGGCAATGGAAACTGTCCTAGGCAAATTGTAACAATCTTTATTTTATATGTGTTTTATAGTCAGATCTTTTAATAAATAAGTCAATGTTGGTGCTTTTTCCATTTGTGAGTTTTTTATTGGTAGAGAAATTCACAAAAATTACACAAATTCAAATTTTGATAAATCTGCCTCCCCAAAACTGTGCAGCAATGGTAATTCTTATAAGAAACTCTACAGACAAAGAGTAAAATAAAGTGTTGTAGTGTTTATAGAGTTATTTTTTATATGCTGGTAATAGGGTGGATTTGGTCCAGGCCTAAGTGCTACAAGTAAAAACTTTGAATGCAAGGATAAGCAATTATAAATTTGAGAACAATAAAGTAAAGTACTGCTGAGAACACAGCATGCACTCTGGAACTGGTTAATGTGCCAAAGTCAAGCAAACAGTTGACCTTAATTATGGGTACAGTAAAGGGGAGATACAGTAAGTAAAAGGCGCGTTCATTCAGGAATGGTTTGTTTCCTTTTTTATCATTGTGCAAATCTCCAAATTAAGTGTGTCCCCGTTTTTACCTGTGAAATATAAAAGTTCTAAAAAGCTTTAACTAATTAAAATTAAATTGAATTCAAAGAAATACAAAAACCTATTTTATTAGCCAACTATATTATGGCTATGAATAGCATGATAGTTTCAGAAGGTACAGTAGGTAAGTGAGAAGTGAGGGGGAGGAGGAGAAAATGAGCATGTGTTCCAAGCAAGGAATCTGCCCGCAGGTATGCTTCATAATTAGAGAGCTGAGGTATAAGAAGAAATTTGATGTGACAGGTGGCTAGTGAATGACTGGCAGAGAAAGGCAAAATTTATGGTACAGGAGAGGAGATGTGCAAGTCTCTTGGCAGTATTCATGATTAGAGTGAAGCCTAATCCATTGGTGCAGTGTTCCTAAACAGGAGGATGATGGAAAGATTATTGGTTGATTTCATCTGCTATAATGTTATTAAAGGCTAAAAGTTTTTCTTTTACTTATCAAATAAAGCATACAATGATACACAGGAGGTCCCGCTAGTTAGGAAACTTAATTCAATGGGTTATGTGTTAAGGCACAATGGGGATGATATAGCTGGGAGCCTACATTATTGTGCACAGTTAAAATCTATAACTCCTCTTGGATGTTATTATAGAATTACTACAGACACATATATCAATCTGATACAGGGCCCTTTTTATTAATATTGCAATCAGGCTTCTCTAGTTTACCTTGGGTTCAGTTTTTCTGTATTTTTAATAATTATCTGGAGTAAATATTAGAAAGTGATCGGTATAATTCATTATAGTGAAAAAATAATTTGCTTGCAGTACAGGTATGGACCTGTTATTTGGAAACCCGTTATACAGAAAGTTCCACATTACAGAAAGCCCATCTCCCATAGACTCAATTTTAAGGAAAGAATTCACATTTCCTTGTTCTTGGTCCCAACTAAGATATAATTTATTCTTTTTAGGGGCAAAACAATCCTATTGGGTTATTTTAATGTTTAAATTATTTTTAAGCAGTATGAGGATCCTAATTCTGGAAAGACCCCTTATCTGGAAAACCCCAGGCCCCAAGCATTCTGGATAACAAGTCCCATACCTGTACTAGGTATTTTTGCTACAATCTAATCTTAAAAAAAATCTCAACTGGAATGCATCTGAAATGTAAGTATTGACAGTGAGAACATTATTTTTCAGTATATTAGCACTTATTTACTCTTTATTGCTTCTTATCTGTTTTCTAGTAAACTTTTTCCCCATCGTTGCAATTATGTGACAAGCTGTAAATTGTTGCAAATGTTAAGTGTTGCTGAACCACTTCCCTGCAAATCTGAGTGTCGCCAAACCTCCTGTGAACCAAAGAAATAACTGATGAACATGTGTAATACATTTTCCCTTCTTGGAATAACTTAATTAAATGATTTGCTTAGCTCTGCTCATTAGTGAATCTCTAGTTCACATTTGTTCTTTTCAATGAATATATTGCCAATAAATAAATTAAAACGTGTTAGTGATGCATTACCACATGTAGCTTTTTTTTCCTTCAGAATTCATTGCCAAGAAATCTCCTTTATTCCAGACTTTTTCTTTTGTCCTAAATGCCATTCTTTAAAGTAAGGTCTCTGCATTTATTTCTTTAAATAGGCACCTTTTACAGAGATGGACAAATCGTTTTTTTAATGTTTTAATGCCCAACCCACACAATTCCCAAACAAGCTTTGGTTGCTCAGTGTTCATTTGCATTATTAGGGCCACCTTGAAGGTCATATAAAGCATTATAAGCTTAGTTAGATAGAACTATGGCAGGGCAACTACAAGGCCACTGATGAACAAGGACGCTGCTTGAAATGAAACTACTTTTTATATTTTAGATTTCCACTTCTTCAATTCATATAAAATTCAACCATGAATACAGGGTAATGCAAAGCCATAGGCAAGTTCTTCCCTTACCCTCTAGCCTGCAGCTTGCCCTATTCCTATGTTCGGAGCAACAGGGCCAAGGCAAACTTTACCTACGTTTGTGCATTGCCGCATAAGAATATAAGCATGCTTTATGTGGTTATTTTTAGAGTTTTGAAGGAATTGACACCTCTTTCAGTTTACCGTTCATAATTATAAAATGTTCATTAGGCTTTTTGATTCTGGATATTTTTCATGGTATTTAATCAGATATTATTTGCATGAATATAATATTTCTAGCAGTATATATGTTGTAGTACTCCAAATATTCAGAGAATACATTTCCTGCTGTTCTGCAAATGTAATTAGATTTTCCCTTTATACTTTACAATGCTATAGGGATGAAAGCTATTATATACAGTGTACTGTAAATAATAATTAGGACACAATCTAAAATATCAGATTTTTTTTAAAAATAGTACAAACCATTGTTTGTTTAGTGACTGGTATCCAAGCAAGCAATATTTTAAATAAATAAATCTGTTTACCCTTCTGCAGTTCACCCGTAATTGCATCTATACATTATGTGCTGTACAAATAGCTGCCGCAAAAATAATACTGTTTTTCATTTTCCATCCTCAAAAATGTAATTTCTTGACTCTCTACCATTAGGAGAGACATTAGGGCCTAACATAAATATATTAAATTAAGAGGAAATATATGTATAAATGAACATATTTCTCCCAGGAAAACTAGTTAAAAATAGAAGCTGCAACTCCTTGGATTTACATTTTTCAAAAGAAAAAACACTTGGCATATGACTTCTGTCTCTTCATTACTAATGAAAATCCATTTCGAGCACAAGCAGGAAGAAAGTTCTCAGTTTCATGCCACATTAGAACCCACTTAAAAATCAGTCAGTAATGCTTGTACACTTCTTTACACCTGGATCAGGCTATTATACAAATGATTAGGTAAAAACTCAGCGGTACTCAGTACATTACCCTGGCTGACCATTGGGCTGGACCTTATGGTTTTGACTGCTTAAAGGGATACGCCTATGATTTTTATGGTGTACTTTATATTTCTAAATTTCACTGTTTACATAGCAAATAATTCACTCTACAATTTAAAATTTTATTCTTGAACCAATGAATGTATTGTTTGTAGTTGTAATATTGGTGTGTAGGTGCCATCTCAGTGCCATGTGCCTGAGTCTGAGTTTTTTAGAAGAAGCCATTAGAACTGCTTTCAGATAGCTTATTGTTTCTCCTGCTCCCATGTAACTGGAGGAGTCCCAAGCTGGACTTGGATTTCTTACTATTGAGTGCTATTCTGATATAGCTGCTATCTTGCTAGCTTCCCATTGTTATGCTGATCGGCTGCTTGGAGGGGGGTGATATCACTTCAACTTGCAGCGCAGCAGTAAAGTGTGACTGAAGTTTATCAAAGCACAGGTCACATGGTTATGGCACCCCGGGAAATGCGTTTTGAAAAACACATTTCAATGGAGGATTTGGCTGGGGTAGCTCTATTAACTGATGTGTTTTGAGTCTACATTTTGCATTCTATTCAACTGAATTAAGGGGGTAAACATTAGGGTCCCTATTGTTACTCTTGTGGTGAAATGCAATTACATTATTTAACAGAAATATATGTGCATTTCCTTTTGTTTCACTTTTATTTGCACATAGGTTTGTATAGGTTTTGCATGGTCACAAAAGTATTTAGAGATCCATGTAACATCCAGTTTGAAAAAAATGCACATTTTAAAGTTGTTCCAGTGCAGAGTTAATGTATCAAAAATCCTGACTTGTTACTCTTGAATAAAAATGTCACCTTTAAGCACGTCTTAAAAATACTCTATGTGCAAATAAAATTCACTATGTAATAAATGACTAATGAAGAATATTACTTTTCAAAATGCAGTCTTAGTTATACAAATGTTTCTTTCCAATTTCCCAATTAAGTTGTAATGACAGCAGCAATCTGAATGAAACCAAGAATCAAATAATGATGGTAAATCAGTTTAAAAAGGAACAGTAAGAAGTATAGCTACAATATGGAATATTATATTGAATTGGGGACTGAACTGCTCTGCAGTATGTATCTGGCATTTTTACAAGGCATATACCTTGTAAAAATGCCAGATTTATACTGCAGAGAAGTTCAGTCCCCAATTCAATATAATATTGAATATAATATTGAACTTTTTAAACTTCAAGGACATGTAAACCCCCACAAAGTGAAAAGCCTCTTTATTTATTTAAATACCCACCACTCGGGTTGTTAAAAAGGTAAGTAAGGCTGCAGCATCCCCTTAATAACTTCCTTAGGAATACTTTGGCTTTGACCCCCGTTCCTTAGGAGTGCTTTGCCTCTTGGCTACAATACTCTAAATTCACTTTAGATATCCATATATTAATATAACTGTATGTATCAAATGTATTTCTGTATCTGTATTTCTATAAATGTAATGTAATTATTTCTATCTTTTATAATTGACATCTTACAGGAACCTGCTTTCCAGGTACTCTGGTTTTCTAAAATGCGCCTTTGTACCATGTGTTTAAGCTGCTTTGGATATTAGAAATGAGTCTGTTCTTAACAGAGTTAAAGAGTGAGATCACTTCACACAACAGCTACTATCATCGGCTGCCAGCCAAAGATTGCTCAAAAGAGATTGTCAGGTAGGGCCGGCATTGCTACAGTGAGGTCATGCGTAGCAGTCTAGCGGATGACAGCTACTTGTTCTGCTAGGATTCAGGCAGACGACTGAAGGTGACCATAAGGTGACAGTGTGTGTGGGAGCTGTATTTTACCATAAAGCAGACAAAAAAACATTGCTTAAAAACAGAGCAGTGATTTACGTTATGTTAGATAACAAAGATTACTGTTCATTCTCTCTTCTGAAACAAAACTCAAAGTTATTATTAAGTTAGTATTGGAGCCAGAATATTTTTTTTGCAACTCTCTCTCCACCCTTCTTTCCATATCCAAGTTTATAAATATTTGCCCCTAGATATGTAGGAGGTGGTTATAAAATATTTACAGCAATTTTTTAGTATAAATACAGAGCTGATAATAATTGCTGTATTGCTGTATGTATACAGGTTTAGGATCTTTTAGTGCAATTAGTGAAACTGCCAAATATCACAGCAATACATTAAAGTATAATGGAAGGCAAAATTGTCTTTAAAGTGTCAGGCTGTGCTTTGGGAAGGCATGTTTTGATTTGCGTTCCCAAAGCTATTTTTGTATATTATTTTGTATACTTGGTAAAATTCATTCATTTATTTCACCAGTTAAAAATGCCACACAGCAAAAAATAAATCACAACAAGGGAACTAGCTGAGCAGAGAGTATTACACAATAATTATCATCAGTTATACTATGGACAATTCATTGACCAAGTGATACATGGGCAGAGTATAATGTCTAATTTAAAAGTAACTCCACTCCAATAATAAATTGTTTAAACTATTATGAAACACTATTTAAAGCAGTTCAATTGTATAGCCTTAGACTTTGGGTGATTCATCAAAATGTTTTCATGGGCTTATATTCTTACAGTCTTTTTTACATAATCCCAACAAAGTCTACTTTAAGCAATCAAAAGAGTCTCATCCTACCATGCATGAGTAAAGGTCACCATCAAAGCACAAAATCTATCCCTGTATATCCAGACTTCTAAAAATGCCTCCTTCACAACCTTATGAAAAAATAACAAGCCCTAGTCCTTAATACATAAAAACCTCACCCACTTTCTATTCATTCCTTTGGAATTTTTAAAAGCATTTTTATCAATAGGTAAAAGTTTACCGTTTGATAAATATGCTTCTGAAAATCCCATAGGAATGAATAGAACATGGGTGAGTTTTATGGATTAAGCTCTTAACTCACATTTTTCTAATTCTGCCTATTAATTTGCCCTACAAAACTTTCAAAAGTAAGCTATGTAGGTATCTGAAAATTCTATTATGATAATATTGCATCGCCATCAGTATTGAACCCACTGGCTCCATTTGCGTTGAATCCAGCTAAAGCAGTATATACTACATAAGAATTTATTCAGTTTCTTTTACCAAACTGCAAATGTTTAAAAATATTTTTTCAAAAATAGCATTTTCCTATTTTCTGCATGTGCTTGGGTAGAAAAAATTATAAATATAAATAATAGAAAACCAAACATATAAAAAGCTGCATTACAGTTTTTATTGATGTCACCCTTAAACAATAATTTTACATTTATATACAGGTATGGGATCCCTTATGCAGAAACCCATTATCCAGAAAGCTACAAATTCTGGGAAAGTATCACCCATTTTAAACAAAGAATTCAAATTTTTAAAAATGTTTTCATTTTTCTCTGTAATAATAAAACAGTACCTTGTATTTAATGGTAATTATCAGTAATTCAAAACCCAGAACAATTGCCAAGGTCCCGGTCACAGATCACACTTCTAACAGCCACCTTTGGCTTTGGGTGGAGGCCTCTGCTTCTTGGATGCAGAAGGGACAGTCAGGTTGACAAAACAGTGAGGTTTAGGAACTTCAATAAATACCTATCAGTAAAAAACAATCAACATGACTTATAGGGAACTTTTGATGTACATTCATATTTTGAAAAATATTCTTTTCTTGTCATTATCACTCTAAAGTGAGAGGACCAGGGCAAAGTTCTGAGCGAGCAAGGGAACCAGATCATAGGATGAGAACTGAGGTATCTTACAAGAATCAGAGTCAGACAGGTCAAAACCAGAACAATAGCACAGTACAAATTGGGGATGCAGAAGAGAAGTCAAGCAGGCAAAGGGGGTCAGCCAGGCAGAGTTCAGTCAAAATCAGGATACAGGGAACGGATAAGGATCGGATAAGCAGAACAGAAAGTGCACCCAGGAACTATGCTAGATAGACCTATAACTGGCGTGGAAGGAACTGAGAGGTAGGAATTTATAGACTGGATAATTGGAGATTCTGAACAGGTGTGGTTAAGTAGAGAGCACTTATAGCCATTATTCCTGCCTGGAAAACTAAGCATATTATTGAAGTGAACCAGGAACCCAGCACTCTGCTCCAATGTGTGAGAGGTATGGAAAACTGCATAGTAAGAAATAGGTTCCTGGATCAAATCCAGGCAGTAATTAAGCTACTTGAATCCATATTGGTGGCAAGACAATGCTATTGGGTTTATTTAACGTATTTATGATTTTTAGCAGGCTTGAGGTATGTTGATCCCCAAAAATCCCCTATATCTGTATTATTATCAATTACTTATATATAAATGATACAGCACTGGGTATAATAATACAGGTATAGTAAGACCCCAGTGCTACCCACTGAGCCGCTATATAGCTACAATACAGTCAGAATTCAGAGTTAAATATTCAGATGTGAAATAAGAAGTCCAACATCCGTTTACTGTAATATATTATTCTTTGAATTTACTTAATACTTTTCCCAGTTTTACTAAACGTCATATATATTTTAGTAATTTGCTTCACAACTTTCAAAATGTAACACATTACCATATCTCAAAAGTATTATGTGACATTCAAAGCATGAACCAAAGCTTTCAGTTATCTTTTCCCTTATTTTTAAGTAAACGTTATTATGCATATTCCATTTTTATTTCAAGACATCAAAAGGCATCCTTGTATCTTGTTATATAAATTAAACATGGCTGCATCTGAAAATCTTAAACGGAACTTTGCACAGTCTTTAGAAGCACTTTGATGGGACAGTAAAATGAAAAATATTTGAAGCAAATGGTTAGTCTGTGTATAAAATACTTGAAGGAATCCATTTCTATCTCTGTAAAAGCATTTTCAATAGATATTACAAACCTGGCCTGCTAATAGAAAACTGTATGTGAAAATATAGGAGATTCATAAAAAGCAATAACATTTACCCTGAGTGTGCGCTGAAGGCATGAGTAAATATTTTTCGTATGACAGCTTCCTGTGAACTTTAATGTAACTTTTGGAAATCACAGGTAATACAGAATACGTAACCGTTTTTTATTTCAAACAAGTAAAAAAAAAAGCATAAGGAGCCACATCGGTATCTGTAAAAACAGTAATTTTGTACCTTTTCTTCTTTTTCCTTACCACTCTAAAAAGGCATCTTTATGCATGAAACAATATTTAACCAACAAATAATATACAGTGGTGTGAAAAACTATTTGCCCCCTTCCTGATTTCTTATTCTTTTTTATGTTTGTCACACTTAAATGTTTCTGCTCATCAAAAACCATTAACTATTAGTCAAAGATAACATAATTGAACACAAAATGCAGTTTTTAAATGAAGGTTTACGTTATTAAGGGAGAAAAAAAACTCCAAATCTACATGGCCCTGTGTGAAAAAGTGATTGCCCCCCTTGTTAAAAAATAACTTAACTGTGGTTTATCAATTTCAATTTTCAATTTCAATATCAATTTCTGTAGTCACCCCCAGGCCTGATTACTGCCACACCTGTTTCAATCAAGAAATCACTTAAATAGGAGCTACCTGACACAGAGAAGTAGCCCAAAAGCACCTCAAAAGCTACACATCATGCCAAGATCCAAAGAAATTCAGGAACAAATGAGAACAAAAGTAATTGAGATCTATCAGTCTGGTAAAGGTTATAAAGCCATTTCTAAAGCTTTGGGACTCCAGCGAACCACAGTGAGAGCCATTATCCACAAATATCAAAAACATGGAACAGTGGTGAACCTTCCCAGGAGTGGCCGGCCGACCAAAATTACCCCAAGAGCGCAGAGACAACTCATCCGAGAGGCCACAAAAGACCCCAGGACAACATCTAAAGAACTGCAGGCCTCACTTGCCTCAATTAAGGTCAGTGTTCACGACTCCACCATAAGAAAGAGACTGGGCAAAAACGGTGCAAACCACTTTTAAGCAAAAAGAACATTAAGGCTCGTCTCAATTTTGCTAAAAAACATCTCAATGATTGCCAAGACTTTTGGGAAAATACCTTGTGGACCGACGAGACAAAAGTTGAACTTTTTGGAAGGTGCGTGTCCCGTTACATCTGGCGTAAAAGTAACACAGCATTTCAGAAAAAGAACATCATACCAACAGTAAAATATGGTGGTGGTAGTGTGATGGTCTGGGGTTGTTTTGCTGCTTCAGGACCTGGAAGGCTTGCTGTGATAGATGGAACCATGAATTCTACTGTCTACCAAAAAATCCTGAAGGAGAATGTCCGGCCATCTGTTCGTCAACTCAAGCTGAAGCGATCTTGGGTGCTGCAGCAGGACAATGACCCAAAACACACCAGCAAATCCACCTCTGAATGGCTGAAGAAAAACAAAATGAAGACTTTGGAGTGGCCTAGTCAAAGTCCTGACCTGAATCCTATTGAGATGTTGTGGCATGACCTTAAAAAGGCGGTTCATGCTAGAAAACCCTCAAATAAAGCTGAATTACAACAATTCTGCAAAGATGAGTGGGCCAAAATTCCTCCAGAGCGCTGTAAAAGACTTGTTGCAAGTTATCGCAAACGCTTGATTGCAGTTATTGCTGCTAAGGGTGGCCCAACCAGTTATTAGGTTCAGGGGGCAATTACTTTTTCACACAGGGCCATGTAGGTTTGGATTTTTTTTCTCCCTAAATAATAAAAACCCTAATTTAAAAACTGCATTTTGTGTTTACTTGTGTTATCTTTGACTAATAGTTAAATGTGTTTGATGATCAGAAACATTTTGTGTGACAAACATGCAAAAGAATAAGAAATCAGGAAGGGGGCAAATAGTTTTTCACACCACTGTATATTACAAATTCTAAACTATCAAATAATGAACTTATACATACCAACATACATAATTTTGCTCATAACTATAGGTCTGCATAAGTATGTGTAAGTAGTGTGCATATAGGCTGCCTAATAGCCAATCTTAGCCCTTATTTGGCACCTCCATTAACTTTTATGATGCTTGTGTTGCTCTACAAGTCATTTTACATTTGACTGTGGCTCACGAGTAAGAAAGGTTTGGGATCCCTGGTCTAAGTGGATAGATAACATACAGGAATAAATTGGCGGGCCAAAGATTTCAAAGGTTTAGGCACTGGCTGTAAGTTCTAAGGCTAGACCAGATAATGTTCTTGTGTTTCAAGAGGATGAAGTTTCTCTTTTAAGAGTGAAGACACATGGAGCTACTAGTAGCTACTAAATGCCAGAAACAGCTACTTTTTCACAGCTACTAAACGCCAGAAAATACCCTGCCATAGACATTACTGAGAACTGCCTCTGCTAAAACACACAATTATCAGTAAAAGATCAGCATTGTCTATTTTAGTAGCCACAACAAGTAGCTGCTACTAGTAGCATTGTGTGTCTTCACCGTTAGAGGTTAAAAGAGAGTTCCCTATAGAGAAGTTCAGGAATGTAATTCCAGAGATAAGGAGCAGTGAAATATGTAAAAAAAAACCCAACAAACTCAAGTCTTCCGTGCAAGTTTACAACTGATTTTTGCATTCTGTGTCAGCCCAACATCAACCACAATAAATGGTTACAGGTTTAATGGAGATTGACCCAGGCTTATTGGTGTGACTACAATAATGCAGTGAACACTCTAATTGCTTTTAAGTGAACTAAAGATCTGGATCAATAAACAGCATGTCTAATAGAATCTAATAGAATTTCCTTTCTAGAAATGAATCCCCAATTTGAGGCTTGCAAACCTAATTGCTGTGTCAGTCAAGTTCATGAAACTCAAATTTATAAAAAATACTGTAAAACCAGTGATCAAAGAAATAGCACAGAATTGTGTGTGCTAAGAATTGGTAAGATTTTCTTATATAGCCACCATATATAATTCTTAAAATGCCAACTAGGATTTAATTACATAATAATTGTTGTGTTATCTGTTGTGATTGTGTAACACTGTTATTTAAAAATGTTTACGATTATTAACTATGGTCTTTTCTGTGGATTTATTAGTAATAGTGTAGCTTTTGGGGATGTGATACAGGTATGGGATCTGTTATCTGGAAACGTGTTATCCAGAAAGTTCCGAATTATGAGAAGGCAATCTCCCACAGACTCCATTATTTCCTTTTCCTCTGTAATACAATGGTACTTTGTACTAGGTCCAAACTAAGATATACAATAATTAATCCTTACTGGAGGCAAAACAATCCTATTGGGTTTATTTAATGTTTAAATGATTTTTTAGTAAACTTACCCGGAAAATCCCAGATCCAAAGATATTCTAGTCACATACCTGTACATACCCATATATGCTTGTGCGTGCTAACATTATATAAGGTTAGTCTAATTATTGTTATACAGTATATAAGGTACCATATAACACAGACAATGAGCAGGACCAGTAAGTTTAGCAGGCACACCAAATTCATACTTATTTACACTTCCCTGCATTATTTGCACATAATTACATGCAAGCAATACAAAAAACAATATGTAGAAAAGAGTGTGTTTTACACTTGCATTTGTGCAACAATATGTTTGTGTTTTTTTCCATGCCTTTTTTTCATTCATGCTTTTTAAATTTGGATCTTTTGATAAATGACTGGCATTTATGGAAATTAGCTTAGTCATGGTTTTAAAAACCTCTATAACCATGGAAATGAGAATGTTGATAAATGGGCCTCTTTGTGTCTCGTGTTGGTGCCTGCTCCTACTTTTGTTTCCCTGTAGGCCTAATGTGCCATAAACCATCTATGAAGTACTGAAAAGTAAAAAAAGGTATGCCAATGTGTAGCATGCTGGGCCAGAATTATGGATTGCAGCAAAATGTAACATTACTTAAAAACTGCATTGCATTCATTTGAGTTGAACACAGTGAACTGACTTGCCCTTAGGAAACAGAAATAAATGCTATTCCTATGGCTTACTAGAAAATCTGAAACCGTAAGTGCTGGAATTTATTTCTATTATGAATGGATATAAAGTAAAGTACGCTTTAAATGCAAACACTTAATAACTTAATTACAGTGTAATACAGTTAACTTTGTATTTATTTACGTACTTATGTGGCCAAATCTCACCTGGTGTAGGTACCTACAGTATATATCAGCACAACAGATCTCCTCTTCATTTCAGTGCCAGTCATAAATAATACATCTGCCCATGAAAACCTAGCTTATTTTTAGCAGAATGATGAATCATGCACTCAAGATCAATGCAATATAGTTGTGATGGTAAACTATATTCAAATTTTTATTTCATTCTAGCATATAATTCACTCAAGACCCTAGAGATGTTTTTTTCATCTTAGACGTCTTTATAGTTTGGATAAAATAAGCATAAAGCAAATTACGCTAACAAGTGAATCACATTTTAGAATTGCCACTTTGATTCTTCTTTTCTCTTTAAAGATGTTGAATATATGCCGCACTCATACTTTTATATTATAGGAACAAATAGTTGGCTCTGTGCACAGCCCTTTCCTAACTTCTACTGTACATAATCATTCATAAAAGGAAAAGATTACTTTTTTTCATAAATATTTGATAATGTATTATCTGCATTTCTCTACGAAAAAAACCTAGCCAACGCATAAAGACGCTCAATGAAAATATGATAACCATCTTTTTAAATCTATTAAAGATGAAGCTGCTATCCAGCATTTACTTAATTAATTTTCACAGCATGTCAAGGGGTCAATGACAATGTTGGCATGACACATAGACACACAAACACTTAAACACATTAATTCCATTTGTCCTTCAACAATATGCCTAGAAAACACATACACTGGTACCATGCAGTGCACCATGTACTGACAGACTAGGACATTATGGGGCAGATCCAGAAGGCTTCCCAGTAGTGTGATTTTTTTTTTTTTACATATCTCTGTATGTAAACTTTTCAGAATTGATTTAGTTAAATTATTTTATCATTATCAGTAGTATTAGTTTGTCTGAATGTATTCATCTGCTTTGTGCAGTATGCACAGTTCAGTAGTGCTAAGCACTAACACCCATTTGAATCCTTATTCCCTTTGAGTTTTGAATTTCTGCCCCTAATTTCTCTGCCAAAAGTTGCTAAAAATAGGGCATTCGATAACATAATAAAAGATAACCTGAATGAGAACTACCTCGTAAGTTTCAATATGAATACCAGTGATGAATCAAACCAGTACTTGAAAAAGAGAAAAGAGAAATGGTCGTCCCCGATTTGTGGGTTAAAACACAAAGAACTTCAAGCAAGCTTATCATTTTCTGAAGTATCTCAGTCACTTATCCCTGGTGAAGATAAGATATCATGTGTAAAATTAGATGTGTAAAAACGTTAATAAAGCAGATGTTTTAACAATACCACAGTCATGATAAAAAAAACTTTTCCTTACTGCGACTCACTATTAGGCCTTACCATTTGTTTCCTAATGATTTTCAGTATAAATCTTTCTTTTCCTGGAAAAATGATTTTTTTTTCTTAACCAAAGCGCACTCTCCTTTTCATTTTATCTGACCATTATTTTCTCTGCAGCTTATCTTAAGCCCTTTGAGCTGGCTTTCAAATATCTTATTCAACCATTTACAGGTAAGCTATCAGCCTGAATAATAAATATATAGTCAGCATTACTATTATAAAAAAAAAGCTCTATTATATGATTAAAAATAATTATTTTGCTGTATTTTTACAGATAGATACTATTATTTTATTATTATAAAACATAAATTACAATTATTTTATCATTATAAAACATTTGTTTTTACCGGTGAAACTCTCACTAAAGCATAAGGTATTTTACCTCTATGTATACTAATCAGAACATTTCTCACACCCAAAAAAAGGCAAAACCAGTTAGGGGCTGACCAGTAACTTTAGTCTGCCCTTTCAGGCTTAGTTGAGCTTCAGTATAAAGAACATTCCATGAAAATAGAAAACATGGCTTCTTTCCCAGAATTCATACATTTTTACTATTGAAACAAGGAAAATAACCAACTGTAAGGAACTATCAGCCATAGGAGTCTCAGCTGCAGGAGTTCCTGTTGTGCTATTATTATTCCTGGGAGTACCTTGTAGCCTTATTCTCCCACCTTTTGCCAGGTTTTGGCAATTACTCATTCTGTTTCCATTAAAAGGTCCCTCTCCTGTTTGGTCCTGGCTGGATCATTTTGCAAACTTTGTTAATTTTGTTCATTTGTGGATTGTTCCTGAATCTGTATCCTGTGTTGTTCCTGACTTTGTTATGTGAAGTGCCGTTCCTGAGTTCTTGGTAATCTGTGTTCCTGAATGCTGAGTTTCTAGTAAAGTTCTGTGCTCAAGATTCCTTGCTGCTGTCTCCTGGTAACCTGCTTACTACCTAGCCATGGGGCTCCAAACTAATGGTGTGAACCTGCTTCACCATGACCTCCCTGACACCAACTGAAACTGAGAAAGTAATTGGTAAATGTATGTAGTGTTTAATGAACAGATATCAGGAGAGACCTATGGAAAATTCTTTAATAAGCTTAAGAATTTTATGCATGAAAGGGAGACGGATACACATGAAATGCTTTGACAAAGTTGCTTTCCCAGGATTCTGCTGAATACCTCTAAGGAACTGTTTGGAAACCTGCAAGGCTAAAGCAAATGTTCCACACATGCCTTATAACACTGCCAACAATTCTGCTTAGTTAATTATCCCCAAAGAACATGTACTTTCTACTTTTATTACATTTGTGTCTGTTGTGTAAATGATAGCAATATATTGCCCTATTTAAAATTGCAACTATCTCAGAATTACTGAGGATATTACTACTTTTATGTAGTAATTTACATTTTAGCTAAAATTTCTAATCAGCCCAGAAAATACACAGTTTGATAAAATATGAAACACTTTAATCAGACTCATTTTAATTAAATTCATACATTTCATGTTCCAAAGATATTTAATTAAACTTCTGATAGGAAACTTTCTAATAATATACCGACCCTTCATAAAGCAATGAAATGCTTTATAATTACATACAGTTCTAAACTCGAGTGGCAAAAATAGATTTATCAGATGACACCATTATTTGTGGTTCAGAATTGCATCTATATAAAAGCCCTTATAAATTTATCAACAAATACATCATAGGTAAATAGGTCTGTTACTCAAAAACAGAAAACTACACTCTAGAGAGATACTTTTGCTGTATTGGAATCTGGTTTCATTCCAACAAACAGTGTTTCAAAATTAGGAGTTCTATATTACTATGTATGGAAGTAAATGTTAAAAGAGGGCAGAAATCAAAATCTACCACAAAGCAACAGTTCCTTAATGTTTCAAATATTTTACAAAATACAGAATACATATATCCACACATGTAAAAAAATAATAAATCACAGGTGCACTTACCGGTCACAGCTCTGAAAGTGCTACATGTTTTGCTGGAACCCAGACGGCATACAACTCTATAACTCAGGAAATATATACGGAGAACCCAACAATGCTGGAAGAAAAGTCACTATTTATTTAATCCATAAAAACAGGCCGTGCATGTATAAGTGGACCATATGCTTGACACGTTTCGTGGCCTTCATAAATCCACATATGTATTATTCACATTAACAGACAAATTTATGAGCTATAAATGCCACAAAATTCATAAATCATTTAAACTTTTGTGTTTAATGTTTAAATGATTTTTACCAGACTTAAGGTTTGGAGATCCATAATACAGAAAGATCCATTATCTGGAAACCCCCAGGTCCTAGATCCCTTGTAATAGACAGTAACTACAGTATGCTTAAAAAGAGAAAGTAGAGCGAATGATCAATAATAGAATAATAGTATGTGGAAAAACCAGCAAAAGTTGAAGTCATACTTCTCTATATAGAGAAATATATATGTCCAAAATAGAACACATATTAACAGAACACAAATTTGACTAAATAAAACTATTAAATAATAACGTAGATTTATTAATAAATCCTTTTTAAAGACTAGCCCCCATATGTAATAAAAGGCATTAAGTTTGTCTAAGTGCAGTAACCAAAAGCAGATGGTTTAAAAAGTGTTTGCTTTTAAACAAGTGACCAGTAAATAGTACCAACAGATTGGTTGCTATAGGTTAATGCACCAGGGCAAAATTAGTGTCTTTTATTACATGATCCCATTATTATCTGTAGTTTTGTCTTAAAATGTATTTATTATAAGAAATATTTTGTCCCATACCTGTACTAAATTTCATTTACTTGAGCCCTGTGCTGTCATTTGGTCTTCTTTGTGATGCCAATATTTTTACATTTGATATAAGCTCTTTATAAGAGCTGTCTGCTCTATATTTATTTTCTCTACCATTATTTTTTAACATACTGCTTTCTGTTAGTAGACATACAGTATGTATCTAGACATTAACAGGTATAAATATTCCAGGATATTATATATTCTCTTTATGACTGCATAAACATACTGTGTACAGCTCATTTATCAACACTGGGCAAACTTGCACATGGGCAGTAACCAATAGTAACCAATAGCCACCAATAGCAACCAATTGGCTATTTTCAGCAAGTTGCAGGTAGAACAATGAATGCAGCAGTTTGATTGGTTGCAATGGGTTACTGCCCACAGGCAATTTTGCCCAGTGTTGGTAAATGACTCCCAGTGTGTTGTATTTCATTAGGTCCTCTTTAATAAGATGATTGCTATTTGCTGGTGCTCTTTAAAAAGTGTATTTCCAGTCTTGGAGAAAAGCCTTTTTAAGCATTTTTTAAACAGGATTTATAATGGAATTTATAAAACATTCCATTTCATTCACAAACACTATAAATTATTGTAGCGGTTTTCAAAATGCACGCAAACCCAGTTTGGTTCTATCTTTTGTGAGGAAAATAAGCAAGCTGCTATGTCATATATCTTAATTATTCATATTAAATTTCATATTTGCAGCAAGAACATCCTCAATAATACAAGCACAGATTTCTATGTACACTTAGAATTTGTAAATGGTTACTTAATAAGACTAGATCAATTTCACACCATCTGCAGCTTATGGTTTTAAATATGTAAACAAAATCACACTACCATCTGTCTGAAAATTAATTTTCTAACACTTTTTTAATCAGTCTTTTGATAAGAAGGCTCATTTTACTAGCCAAAACCAATTGAATTGCCAAGTTATGAATTTTATGAGTTACATTTACAAGACTGTAATAAAGAATTTAAAATCTATAACTGAAACCTAACAAATTATGACACGCTCTGTCTTAGTTTCAAGTTAAAATTGCATGAGCATGTTTCAGTGTAAATAGTATAATATAAATGGGGTTAAACCTGTTGAAAATTATTGTTACAGATTAGGAAATAAGGACTGGCTGTGAAGTGATAATCATAGCAAAAGAAGCCCACAGCAGATATCAAGAGAAATTCGTGAGATGTCATTCTAAACAAGACCCACATTAAATATGGCATAAGTCAAATCCACCAAAATCAACATTGCCCATTCAAAATATGTGAAGGTATCTATTGTTGGGATTTCCTTCTGAGCTAGTTTTGCTGTCAAGAAATCTCACATGAACCTGTGATTCTTTGAAATATGACCCTAGGGGGCAGTAGATTTTATTAGAGGGCACACATGCTAAAAGAGATAAGGGGCACAGATGAGCTCTGACACAAGGAACAATTCTCACCATCAGGAGGACCAGGCAAATATTTTTCCTGCTGCCTGCCATAGTGCAGACAGTAACGACATTGTGGTCTGTGCCTCCTGCTACTCCGTAACAGGATAGGAGTTGGGTAAGCAGCAAGAAGGTGCTTATGTGTATGTGCCTGGCCCTCTTGAATAGAGAGCTACCTGAAGCAGACAGCTCTCTATTCCATGGGCTAGCTTCGGGTGCTGAAAATAATTAAGCCCTTTTTTTGTACTTTGCACACTGCCTTCTGCAACGTAAATGATCCCTATGGTGGTATTGTTCCCTGAAAAATTTAAATATTTATGTATGGAATAAATTCAGACAATTAATTAAAACAGTTTTGTGACTTAATAGCAGTAACCAGTTTCCACACAAACATCCAATATATGCAAAGGAAAGGCCTATGGGTAGCAGCTACTAATCTCCCTGTGTGACGGAAGCCAGTGGTGAAATTGACAGTTCATAGCAACTAATTATTTCCACAAAAACAGCCAATAATTGTACAGGTAAGGGATCCGTTATTCAGAAACCCATTATCCAGAAAGTTCCGAATAACGGAAGGTCATCTCCCATAGACTCCATTATAATTAAATAATTTACATTTTATAAATGTATTTCCTTTTTCTTTGCAAAAATAAAATAGTAGGTAGAATTTGATCCCATATAAGATATAATTAATCCTTGTTGGAAGCAAACAATCCTACTGGGTTTAATTAATGTTTATATGATTTTTTAGTGGCCTTAGATGCAGATTTATTATGTGGTATAAAAACAGCATCTTAATTCGACACACATCGTCAGGCTTCACTGTGTAAAAACAGTGTAAAATCAGTGTAATTTTTTTATGCGTTTTTTCTTCCGCCGGAACTTATGTAAAATAACGGCATAAAATCTGGCTTTCAGCCTTCAAACGTCTCCATTTATTTTACACAGATTTTTACAACATATTTTTGGCAAATTTAATTTTACATAGCATAATAAATAGGCCCCTTATCCAGAAAATCCCATTATGCATAAAACATCCCATACCTGTAGATATTTAGGAAAGGCCCACAGATATATATTTTTATGATTTGTAGTGTGCTTTTATTAAAGGGCAAACTTCCTGTCCTTTGACCTTAATAAATACAGCATTATTTTTAATTCTATACAAATGTTTCTTAAAGAAGTTAATAGGAACAAAGGGAAAGCTTTTAAGAAATATAAGTCAGAGGGGACAGTAGCTGCATTTAATGAATATAAACACTATAACAAGTGTTGGAAAACAGCAATCCGGAAGAAAAAGATAGCAAACAAGGAGCGCATTATGACAGAGGTCAAAACTAACCCCAAAAAATGCTTTAAGTATATTAATAGTAAAAAGATGCAGGTTGAGGGTGTGGCCCCATTGAGTTATAATAACAATATGGTTACAGCGGATATAGAAAAGGCAGATGTGCTTAACCAGTTCTTTTTTTCTGTGTATACAGTAGAGAAGCCAGTGGGCCAAGTCCCACCCAATAGCTTCACTGTAGCCTCAGCTCCAACTACGCAGTGGTTGACACAGGATTTGGTGCTTAAAGGGTTACACAAGATTAATGTGAAAAAGGCACTTTGGGCAGATGGAATACACCCTTGGGTACCTCTGTTTCTGATATTCTAAGACTCGCTTTAATCAGGTATGGTACGTATGGACTGGAAGAAGGCTAATGTCATTCCTATATTTAAAAAGGGAGTAAGATCTCAGCCTGGCAATTATAGGCCTGTAAGTTTGACATCCGTGGTGGGCAAGTTATTTGAAGGCTTGTTAAGGGATCACATACAAAATTATGTACTGGAGAATGGCATTATGAGCAGTAATAAGCATGGCTTTATGAAGGACAGGTCATGTCAGACCAATTGAATTGTTTTTTATGATGAGGTAAGTAAGAAGCTGGACAGTGGGGATGCAGTAGATATAATCTATTTGGATTTTGCCAAAGCATTTGATACCGTTCCCCACAAATGAGTGACTGCTTTCTAAACTAAGGTCTATTGGTCTTAGTGAAGTCGTTTGCACATAAATAGAAAACTGGCTACAGGATCGGGTACAGAGGGTGGTTGTTAATGGTACATTCTCTACTTGGAGTAAGGTTCTCAGTGGGGTCCCTCGGGGTTCTGTACTGGGTCCACTTTTGTTTAACTTGTTCATAAATGACTTAGGGGAGGGTATTATAAGTAATGTATCAGTGTTTACAGATGACACAAAACTCTGCAGACCAGTCAATTCTATCCAGGATGTGGCATCCTTATAGCAGGATCTTGACCAACTGGCAAACTGGGAAGCTAAGTGGGTCATGCACCTTAACAAGGTTTTGAGCTGTATTAAAAGGGGCATAGATTAACAGGAGGAGGATGATATTCTTCCCCCTCACAGAGCACTGGTAAGGCCCTATCTAGAATATGCTGTTCATTTTTAGTCTCCAGTGCTCAAACGGGACATTATTGAATTAGAGAGGGTCCAGAGAAGGGCGACTAAGCTGGTAAAGGGTATGGAAAGTCTCAGTTGTGAAGAAAGACTGACCAAGTTGGGTTTGTTTACACTGGAGAAGAGGCGCTGAAGAGGTGACATGATAACTATGTATAAATATATAAGGGGATCATATAATAACATCTATAATGCTTTATTTACCAGTAGGTCCGTTTAGAAGAAGGGAGGTTCTGTTTAAATATTCAGAAAGGATTTTTTACTGTGAGAGCTGTGAAGTTGTGGAATTCCCTCCCCGAATCAGTTGTGCTGGCTGATACATTATAAAGCTTTAAGAAGGGGCTGGATGGCTTCTTAGCAAGTGAGGGAATACAGGGTTATGGGAGATAGCTCTTAGTACAAGTTGATCCAGGGACTGGTCCAATTGCCATCTTGGAGTCAGGAGAGGCTATAGGTTATAGAGGTTATAGAGGCTTCAGATGGGGTTTTTATATGAAAAAATTATATATCAACAGCACACAGTTTAAGGGCTAGTTTAAACATGGAAATTAGTTTAAAAATACAGGTGCCTGTCTGGAAAAAGCAATACAGGTTCCCCCACACAAACATTGCTCACCGCTTAAATCCTCTGGTCCAGGTGCAACATGCCCCGGACCCTGCACTCAGGTGAAAAAACTCACAGCCAGGGAGAACCCACTTCCAAACAAGAAAGCATTATACTTACCAAATGGTCCTGTTGACCCGGGTGCTCCTGACCCGAGTCCGTAGCCAGGGGACAAATCTCGTCACAAAACTTCACACATTGGCAGTGCACTCCAGGTCAGCATAAAAAGCCGCAACAATTGGTATTAGAATCGATCAACCTTTATGTGCACATCTAAAAAACACAGCTTGAGGTCTTACGCGTTTCGTGACAGCGCACTTCATCAGAGACCTCTCCATTTCTTACACATAGGAAATATATACCCATAATCCTGCCCATAAAAATTACCATATCCAATGGCTTCTGTTACAAACATATACATATTCCATGAACTAATTAGATGTGCCTATTAAGTAGTTAATTGTTCACACAACTTTATATCCTGAACTTTTCAGATAATCAGTTAAAAAAGAAACTACATAACATTACAATTACAGTTACAATCCTTTAGATAAATACATTGTTGCAGCAAATTAATCAAACTATGAACTGCTTTCAAAAGTAACAGCTTATATCAAATGTTAAATTCAGCCCTTGAGGTTGCCTCGTGCACAGTTTATAAATCCACTTCACTTCTGCCCGTAACAGTTTTGATTGTATATCACCCCCTCTAGGTCCTGCGGTCACTTTTTCAATTCCCTGCAGCCTCACATACCCTACAACTGTTTTTTGCCTTCCTCTGGATCAACTAGAAGTTAGGCAGGTTATATATAGGCATTGTGGTTGAACTTGATGGAAAAATGTCTTTTTTTTTAACTTACTATGTTACTATGTTACTATGTCTCATCATTACAAATACTGGCTGAGGTATTTTGCCAAGAATTCTACTTATTTATGCTTCCTGCTGTCAGTCTTAACACTAAATGCTGTTGTCTATGAGTAATCTCTGGCCAGGACTTATATCTAAGAATATATGACATTTGTCTGTGATGTGTTGGCAGCTAATATCAGGGTGAATACAGGCAGATAAGCGATAGACATCGAACAGCTGATCTGTCAGCATAATGCTGTTGCCTAAACAACATTTTGTGTGTTGCATAAAGCATACATCAGAAACTGAGTAAATTATGCCAAATTACTTCCTTCATTCAAATGTGACACATACATTTACATTTTGTAATATAAAGTAGCTAATTTCCATAGCTCCAATACTGAAGTAAAGATGAATAATGTATTTTTCTTTGATCTCATATGGAATTGTAAAATACCTCTCTGAAAACGTATAAAAACACATTTTTTAAAAATGCTGCTTTCAAGATCAACACTGCTACCTGCAGTTAGCACACAGCCCCCTACCTTTCCTGCTTTGGCTGCATTACCTCAGTAAAATGGAACCACCTGGTAGCAGCAGAGCACAGTCTGGAAGCTATCAAATGCTGCAGATTGATTCTTTTGGTATTCTGTATAAGGCATTTGTAGGAGGCAGTTCCAGAACTCCAAGTTGTGAATGCAATGACGGTGATAAAATGTACTGGATCTTTCCATTAACATTTTGTTTTTAATATATTTAAAAAAACAAAACAAAACACATTTCTACTGATGATGTGTTATTGAATACACATGAATACTTCTATGGTAGATAGGACTGTATTTAGGTCCAGTGCCACCCTAGGCACCCAACCTAAATGTATCCCCTAGGTTGCAGAAGTGACATCACATGCGCATGTCATCACTTCCTCTACACGGACCAGAAGTGACATCACTTCTGCGCTTGCTCAGCTCCATCACTGGATTACTCATCTGGCAGCTGGGCAGGTTTTTTATTTTTAAGAATTTTTCTTTTATTATTATATAGGTACCAAAGGGCTGCCCCCTAAAACTGCTGTCCTAGGCACAGGCCCTCAGGTGTCTATATATAAACACGCCCCTGTTAGAAATAAGGATCTTGCTTTTTGTATTGTTCTACTCCTTTTTGTTTCACAGGGTAAAATAAAGAACATCTCACACACAAAACAAGGGCACCCATACATGCAATGTTACACGCTAGGTTATGTATGAGGCAGGGGTGGCCATTAGGTCATTTTTCATTTAGGATTACCCAATGGCACGTACTGCTAGAAAGGAATATTTAGGTGCAGCAGTGAAGCAACAGTTCTTTTGTTTCAGAAACTACATACAAATAGACAAACCAGCACTGGTCACTCTTGGACAGGATACACAATACTGTAATTTCCAGAAAAAGCATTTGCAGAACAACATTACCTGTACATAACATCACATCATAAACATTCACAAATAGCCCACTTACTAGTCTATGAGTTACAACAGCGACTGGAAAGAAAATTTATATCAATGAAAAAAGCATCTGAAGGTAGTCAAGCAAAACATTCTATTTGCAGACCCAAAAAAGGAATGAATTTCATTTCCATATAAAAATCAGTACAATATGTGCTTTGCTATGGAGCATTTTTTTCTGGTTTATAGAAAATAAGCTGACTGTAATTAAAAAAGAATATATATATATATATATATACATACATACATATTACTTTGCTAATACATTGCAACAATAAATCAAATTTTGATTATTAAACAGATTGCAAGATTGCAGGTGCAGAGAATTTGATACACAAATGCAATTCAAAGCAGCAGATGCAGAAATGTACTCAATCCCATTGGCTGATCTGGTACAGCTCTGGACAATACACACTGGTAGAAAAACATTTGAAAGGATGCTTGACTTGTAATATATTATTACAAGATCTGAACAAGGCTTTCTAGTTGTAGTTTAACAACTGCTGAGAAAATACCGGTGACACCACCCTTCCTGAAAAAATTGCCTAACACCAAAAAAATTGATGTACAAATGTTGTGATGTAAAAACACGGGTAACAACTTTAAAAAAGTTCATTGTGCTAGTAATATTCTTGGAGATTAAACATCTGGACGTTTGATGAATCTGTCTCTAAAGGTGGCCATACACATTAAGATCTGCGCATTTGGCAATGTTGCCAAACAAGGGGATCTTCTCCCAATATTCCCACCCAAAGGTATAGAGGCCAATGGAACAAGGACCACATCAACAAACCAAAGCAGTCCCCAATCCAATAGCAAAATCAAACCTGCCTGATCAACACCTAACTGATTTTTGGCAGATATTGATTGAGGAGGCCTGTTAAGGGGCCCCATACACGGGCAGATAAGCTGCCAAATCTGCATCTTAAATTTACCTGTGTATGGCCACCTTATGACTTACTTCTCCTTTAGTATAAAGCATTTTTAATAGGAAAACCTATGTGTGTTTTAAAAACTCGAAGCAACTCATATCTTTAACTTATGAACTGTTTTTTACTTCAGCAGAAACAGAAATCCAGCAGAAATTCAACAAGTTAACAAAAATAATTAGCAACTGTGTTTTACTGTGAGTTTTGCACAAGAAAGACTGCATTATGAAAAAATACCCTTCGTAGCATTACATTAGCACAGTACTAGACATTTTAAAGATAGAAAAGGTCAAGATGTAATTCCTGGCTTCTTTATTGGCAGAGCAAATTTTATTCTCTGATAATGTATAGATAAGTACATTGCAGCATATAAGCTGTATGTGAAACATTTATGTACGCTATATATGTGTACAGCTAGCTTTTTGTGGCCCTTTCCTTAAAATAATGAGCCTAACTGGTATTAGTTAGAGAAAAAATCTGGCATAAATAGGTCATGTACTTTTTTATTCACTTTTAGTTGGATATACAGTAACTGACTATAATATTCACATTTTGTCTGTGTGTATCAAATCTGAAGTCAGTATGTCTAGAATAAATGTATAGCCAATGTGTGCATTAAAGGTTAGGAGCCTACATGAACCTGTAACACAGAGGTCCTCAATTTACATCAAGCTCATGGTCAATACACAGGGAAACTCGATTTGAACTACAAAATTATTGTTATAGTAAGAGGTGTCTACAACTATATACACACAATTTTATACTGCCTCCAAAAAACATTTATATAATCCCAAATAAGCAGAAATATAATGCATTAGGAATACAAAAGAATATCTTTAACTGAGCATTTTTAGATAAAATATAAAGTCTGAGTAGGTACACTTCTTTGAAGCACTCAATGGAGAAGCCCATGGAGCAAAGAGTGAGGTAGGTCTCATAATTTAAAAAACACTACTGTCAGTCAGTGTACTGTATATTTACAATGTTCAACTATCAAATTTTAAAGGACCAGTAACATTAAAAAATTAAATATTTTATAGTTTATTTATATAAACTATAGCAGAGCTTCCAAAGCAAACACATTTTTTTTTTTTTTACCAGTACAGGGCAACATAACATCATATTTAAATGCATATACAATGGTTCCTCCCATCAAAGGGGTGTAGGTAATGTGTTGATGCACAAACACATGCTCTTTCTTACTGTCTTTTACTCTTTCTTTATAAAAATACTGAACAAAAGCTTTTGCCTGAAAGATTCCAGTAATTCTGGCTGTACGACAATATGGTCCTTGCAATATTTTTGATCCATATTCTCATAAAGCAATTTCTATTCCCATACATCCCCTCACTTATAAATTGAGAAAAAAGAATAGCCATTTCCCTTATCTGGAAACCTGTTATGCAGAAAGATTCACATTATGGGAAAGCCATTTTAAATTATTTATTTTCTGTAATAATGCAGTATGTGGTACTTGTTTCCCAACTAAACTGCATGAATCCTACTGGGTTTATTTAATGTATAAAATATTTTTTAGCAAAGGGGCAGATTTATTACAAAATGTAAATTTGGAGCTCAACACAGAAAAAAAATCACTGACTTGGGATGGGATTCTTAGAAGCATATTTATCAAATAGTGAACTCTAACTTTCCCCCATTGAGAAATACACTTCTACAAATCCCAAATTATTAGTAAATGGGTTTCTAAATCTGTCCCTTAATGTATGGCAATATCATTAAGGAAAGATTCTTTATCCAGACAACCCCAGATCCTAAGCATTAATGATAATAATATCATTAATCATATATAATCATATAATATCCTATGTAATTTATATATAAGACAAAGTGCTACTCGCCACATATTTCACACATATATATATATAGAGGTGGTGCTCAGAAGTTTAGGTAAAAGTCGATTGCTTTCAAGGACCCAAAAGAGGAGTCCTAACAGACATCAAATAAGCAGAATGGACTTGATGAGAAAAAAAATCTATTTATTGTTTCCCAAAATACCAAAATTCTATTGCACCACATGTCATTTTGTACAATACAAAACAGATAAACGTTAAACGCATTACAAAGACTGTCCAGCATCACCTGTTAACCTGGTAATAGATCCTATAACTTTATGATTAAAAAGTGATCCAAAAAGGCAACTAAAAAGATATTAGAGAAATGTGTTCTATGGGATACAAGATATAGTGCTGCTCATCTTTGATTGAAATGTACACCTAACTGGTCTTTTTCTATGAAGAGTAATAAAGCAATGCAAGCAGCTGCTGAATTTTTAAGCAAAGAATATTGCAGAACTAATTGGACCTCTTTTTCTGCATCAGCAGGCAGCCTGAATGGAGTGGAGACAGATATCTGTGGATGGGTTCAATGAAATCCTTTGTACAACAGTTGAAAAGAAGGCATATCAGACTGCAGAGTAACAGAAATAATCAGAAAATTAGTAGTACAAATTAGCAGTATAAAACATTACAGTAAATCACGCAAATCTTTCAGACACAGATTGTGGTAGTCTTAAAGGTCAAAGTCTGCTGTGCCATTATCGCCTCTGTACGCAATTACAATAAATGAGATTGCTGTTCTTTTCTGTGCTGTTGCTAATTTAAGATAACACTGCTGCAGAAAAGAAAGCTTAATAGCAACATGGAAACAGAGTAACAGGTAAAACAATATATATATATATAACATAACAATAAAGGAATAACAATAAAGGAATACATAATGGCCTGCAGGCATGACTTTGTTGATAAAAGTGGTAGTTCTGCAATCCTTTGTCCACTGCTTGTAGTTTAATCAAAGCCACTTTAGATCCCAGAGCAAAAACACAACAAAAATGTATTTTAATGTTGGTGGCTAAATCATTCAGGATTCCGAAAACAAAAATATGTAATTACAATTAGCAGTTTTACACATATTATTCTATGGCAATTTGTATTATTTTAAAGTCAAGCAGCAAAACTTATACAGAGAAATAGCTTGCTGAAATAATGAAATAAGGCTATGTAATAAAAGATACAAGGGGCAGTACCCTATAGCAACCAATCCGCATGTAGCACTTACTGGTCATTAGTTTAAAGGCAAACATCTTATTGGTTGCTATGTGTTACAGCAAACGTAGTAGCTTTTATTACATATGGTGGTTAAGGGTTTAATCATAATAGAATGTAAAGTGAAAAATGCGAAGGTACTGCCAGATATATTTAATGAACACAAAAAAAAAATATATTGTTAATGGTGTATATACTGTATACAAACATCAGAGGGAGAAGTAATAATCTCCGCTGCATGCTGGCTAATGCGCGTAGCTTGTCGGGTAAATTAGGGGAGCTGCAAGCTATTGCATGTATTGAAAATTATGATTTAATAGGTATCACTGAGACCTGGTGGGATGAAAAATGCGACTGGGCTGCGAATTTAAATGGTTATACACTTTTTAGGAGGGACAGAGTGATTGAAAAGGGTGGAGGGGTTTGTCTTTATGTAAAGTCAGATTTAAAGCCATGTAATAAAGACATTACCAATGAAAACGTCGAATCTCTTTGGGTAGAAATTTCAGTAGGGCTGAAGGTCACAAAGAAAATGATCATTGGTGTATGCTATAAACCACCCCGTATAGACGAGGGGGATGAGGCCCAGCTATTGTTGCAAATGGAGGAGGCTTCAAAACTGGGTCAAGTTGTTATTATGGGGGACTTTAATTATCCGGACATTGACTGGAGTAATGGGGTGGCTAAGTCAAAAAAAGCTAGTAGGTTTGTAAATATGCTAAATGACAACTTTTTATTTCAGGCGGTTCAAGAACCTACTAGGAATGACTCTATTTTGGACCTGGTGATATCTAATAATAATGAACTCATCTCTAACATTTGTGTGGGTGAGCATTTGGGGAACAGTGATCACAACATGGTCTCCTTTGAGATAATGCTGCAGAGACAGCGCTATAAGGAGTAACTAAAACGCTCAATTTTAGACGTGCAGACTTTGCCAGTATAAGGGCATCTCTGCAATGTGTCAACTGGGAAAGGCTTTTCATGGGGTTAGACACAGAAGGAAAATGGAACATCTTTAAAACATTGCTTTGTAGGTATACACAACAGTATATTCCCCTTGTAAGCAAGGAGAGGCATCGCAAAGCAAAACCTTTATGGCTGAATAAAAGTGTTATTGTCGAGGTTGGTAAGAAAAAACGTGCTTTTAAAGCATTCAAGTTAGCTGGGACAGGAGAAACTTTCATCGGGTACAAAGAAGCAAATAAAGCATGCAAAAAAGCTATCAGGCAAGCTAAAATAGAAATGGAAAGGGGTATTGCAGCTAGGAGTAAAAAGAATCCAAAATTATTTTTTAATTATGTGAATAGTAAAAAAATGAAGCAAGAAGGGGTGGGAACTTTATTATCACGGGGGGGTAAGTTAGTTGATGAGAACGGGGAAAAAGCTGAAATTTTGAACTCTTATTTTTCATCTGTCTATACATCTGAGGAGCCAGATAATGAAGGCTTCCCTTGTAATATGCCCAGTTCTAGTTATTTAGGTACTGACGCATGGGTCACTCGGGAGGAAATTCAAAAGAGACTTGAACATGTAAAGGTAAACAAAGGTCCAGGGCCGGATGGGATTCATCCCAGGGTATTAAATGAGCTGAGCGCTGTGATTGCCAAACCTCTTCACATAATTTTTCAGGATTCATTGAGGTCTGGCATGGTGCCAAGAGACTGGCGGATTGCTAATGTGGTGCCATTATTTAAAAAGGGATCCCGTTATCAGCCTGAAAACTATAGGCCTGTTAGTCTGACATCAGTAGTAGGAAAACTTTTGGAAGGGGTAATAAGGGATAGGGTACTTGAATACATTGCAGTTCACAATACTATTAGTTTGTGCCAGCATGGTTTTATGCGTAACAGATCTTGCCAGACTAATTTAGTCGCCTTTTATGAGGAGGTGAGTAGGAACCTTTATGCTGGAATGGCAGTTGATGTCATCTACTTGGACTTTGCTAAAGCGTTTGATACAGTACCTCACAGAAGGTTAATGATCAAATTAAGGAATATTGGCCTAGAACATAATATTTGTAATTGGATAGAGAACTGGCTGAAGGATAGAGTACAAAGAGTGGTTGTAAATGGAACATTTTCTAATTGGACCAGTGTGGTTAGTGGAGTACCGCAGGGGTCAGTCCTTGGTCCTTTGCTTTTTAACTTGTTTATTAATGACCTGGAGGTGGGCATAGACAGTACTGTTGCTATTTTTGCTGATGACACAAAATTGTGCAAAACTATAAGTTCCATGCAGGATGCTGCCGCTTTGCAGAGCGATTTGACAAAATTGGAAAACTGGGCAGCAATCTGGAAAATGAGGTTCAATGTTGATAAGTGCAAAGTTATGCACTTTGGTAGAAATAATATAAACGCAAATTATCTACTGAATGGTAGTGTGTTGGGGGTATCCTTAATGGAGAAGGATCTAGGGGTTTTTGTTGATAACAAGTTGTCTAATTCCAGGCAGTGTCATTCTGTGGCTATAAAGCAAATAAAGTGCTGTCTTGTATAAAAAAGGGCATTGACTCAAGGGATGAGAACATAATTTTGCCCCTTTATAGGTCCCTGGTAAGGCCTCACCTTGAGTATGCGGTGCAGTTTTGGGCTCCAGTCCTTAAGAGGGATATTAATGAGCTGGAGAAAGTGCAGAGACGTGCAACTAAACTGGTTAAGGGGATGGAAGATTTAAACTATGAGGTGAGACTGTCGAGGTTGAGGTTGTTTTCTCTGGAAAAGAGGCGCTTGCGAGGGGACATGATTACTCTGTACAACTACATTAGAGGGGATTATAGGCAGTTGGGGGATGTTCTTTTTTCCCATAAAAACAATCAACGCACCAGAGGTCACCCCTTTAGATTAGAGGAACGGAGCTTCCATTTGAAGCAGCGTAGGTGGTTTTTCACGGTGAGGGCAGTGAGGTTGTGGAATGCCCTTCCTAGTGATGTGGTAATGGCAGATTCTGTTAATGCCTTTAAGAGGGGCCTGGAGGAGTTCATGATCAATCAGAATATCCAAGGCTATTGTGATACTAATATCTACAGTTAGTAAAAATCCAAAAATAGGAAAAAAAAGCTCCAGCAGATTAACTGCAAAACATTTATTATGGGTAGTGGTAACACGACATGTTTCGGGTTAATACCCTTTATCAAGTGTACACTTGTACACTTGATAAAGGGTATTAACCCGAAACATGTCGTGTTACCACTACCCATAATAAATGTTTTGCAGTTAATCTGCTGGAGCTTTTTTTTCCTATTTTTGGATTTTTGCAGTTGTATTTGGTTGCAGCACAGAGCAACAACTAGGAGCTAAAGCATTTTTCGTAAGTACTTTATACAAAGTTCACCAATAATTTTTCATTTTTGATCTACAGTTAGTACTAGTGGTTGTATTTATAGTTTATGTATGTGAGTGTATAGATTGGTAGGTGTGGGTTAGGTGTGCTGGGTTTACTTGGATGGGTTGAACTTGATGGACACTGGTCTTTTTTCAACCCTATGTAACTATGTATAGTTAAAAACCCCTATTGTATAATATAAGCATATTCTAAGTCTATTATTATAAGGCTTATATTATATAAGTCTAGGTATAATAATTCACACATTTCTGTGGGTCACGTGAAAACAATATCACTAAGCACCATTTATAAGGATATAATTTACTGGATATCCATGTCTCTTGTTTATTTTATATAGGCATATATCCAAATGTTACACAAATAAGATGCATGTTGATGCCACTTAGTATGGATGTACATGAAATAAGCTATACAGGATTGCACTGAACATCTGAACATTAAGATTATAGGGGTTATTTACAGAGACACCAGACTCAAGTGCAAGAGCACTAAGAGGCAAAAGTCTTCCCACTTTTTAAGTATAGGTGTGTCCAATGCAGTGTTTATAGGGTGAACCCTTGCTCTCTGTTCTGGTGTGCGAAAATGGTGAAAAGTATAAAGAAAATGGAGGCTTGTGTCTGATTTTTGCACTTTTTAGTGGTACTAAACCACCATAACTGTTGTTTTTTTTATTATTTTTATCACATCAGTGACCTGGGATTTTTATTTACATTACTGCAGCTACACAGCAGTGGTTATATTAGTTAGAGTTTTTCTTTCTTACCACAGTATATAGTACTATGGTGGATACAAAGTAGAAAGGGTATCCAAGTCTTTGCATTCACTGTCAAATTATCACATTCTGCGAGAGCACTAAGTGGCAAAAGTCTTCCCCCTTTTTAAGTATAGGTGTGTCCAATGCAGTGTTTATAGGGTGACAGCATTCACTGTCAAATTATCATATTCTGCCCATTTTCTAGGTTTGCTGTGAAACTTTTTCATTAGTGAAAACCTATTAGTTCACAAACTGTCACAGAGTTTTTTTTACACCAGTTCTGTTTTCAAACAGCACAAGCTCAACATGGCCATTGTATCTTGACTTCTGAAATATGTAACTCCTGTTATTAATTAAGCTTCCCTTCCACAGACTATATCTAATTTCAGATTGCCCATTTCATGAACTAGGACTCAAAATTGCTTTTCATTTTTATACAAGGCTTATTAGGGCTTATTAGTGCTTTATTGAGAGTTAGTACAGAAAAAAACTGATTGTAGCTGAAGCAGTTTCAGTTTGCATTGCCACTTTCCCAGCTTCAAATACAGTTTTTATCAGAATAAGATGGTTTTATATAACGAGCATATACTTTTTGGTTTTTTTTGTTAAATGGAGGATAAAACTTTTAATAATATAAAAATATAAAATATTACTTGAGATTGTTGCACTGTGTGGCATAGTGTCTGGATCAGACTCCTAGGGGGTATATTTATCATGTTGTGTAAAAAGTGGAGTAAAGCATTACCGGTGATGTTGCTCAGGGCAACCAATCAGCAACTAGATTTTAACAGTTAGAAAACAAAAGCAAAGCATCTGATTTGCTGCTATGAGCAACATCACCAGTAATGTTTTACTCCACTTTTTACATAGCATGATAAATATTTCCCTAATGTTTTGTGAGTAAGTTCCAGCCTTGCTCTTTTCCTCCATTGTTGATCTCCTGGTTTATTAACCCCTGGCCTGTTACAAAGTCTTTCAATTGTCTACTACAGGGATCCCCAACCTTTTATACCCGTGAGACACATTTAAATGGAAAAAGTGTTTGAGAGCCACACAAGCATAAAAAATTCCCTGGTAGTGCCAATAAGAGCAATCATTAACTATTTAATAGGCCCCATGTGGACTGGCAGCCTATAGAAGTCTCTGTATGGCAGTTACACTGGATTTTATGCAACCAAAACTTGCCTCCAAGCCAAGAATTTAAAAATGAGCACCTGCAACATCCAAGGGGTTGGTGAGCAACATGTTGCTCACGAGCCACTGGTTGGGGAACACTGGTCTACTGCCTGTCTAACAGACTTGACACTGCCTGCCATCTTTCTTTACTACTGGCCAAGTATACAGACTTGTTACTGTCTGCCATCTGCTTTGACAACTGGCCAGTTATATGGACTTGGTACTGCCTGCTTCTGGTTGTTTATGGACTCTTTTATGCAATCAAATTTGCAAAATTTGCTGTAGGCCTGCTCACCTACAACAAGCAATCAGTAGGTACATTTACTTCTTGCCTTCCCTAAATTCTATATGTATTATTCATTTTCTATTTGTACATGTACTAACCTTATAAGAGATAGTAATCTTATATTCAGAACCTGGGTAAGCTTTCACAGCTTAAAAAAATCTATTTAGAATAATTTAATAAAATACACTTTCACTTTCGTAAAAGCACAAAAAAGATTGAGTAGGAGTAAACAGTTTTTTATCCAGAAAGCCATTATCTAGAAAGCTATATATATATATATATATATATATATATATATATATATATATATATATATACAGGTCCTTTTCAAAAAATTAGCATATTGTGATAAAGTTCATTATTTTCTGTAATGTACTGATAAACATTAGACTTTCATATATTTTAGATTCATTACACACAACTGAAGTAGTTCAAGCCTTTTCTTGTTTTAATATTGATGATTGTGGCATACAGCTCATGAAAACCCAAAATTCCTATCTCAAAAAATTAGCATATCATGAAAAGGTTCTCTAAACGAGCTATTAACCTAATCATCTGAATCAACTAATTAACTCTAAAAACCTTAAAAAGATTCCTGAGGCTTTTAGAAACTCCCAGCCTGGTTCATTACTCAAAACTGCAATCATGGGTAAGACTGCCGACCTGACTGCTGTCCAGAAGGCCATCATTGACACCCTCAAGCAAGAGGGTAAGACACAGAAAGAAATTTCTGAACGAATAGGCTGTTCCCAGAGTGCTGTATCAAGGCACCTCAGTGGGAAGTCTGTGGGAAGGAAAAAGTGTGGCAGAAAATGCTGCACAACAAGAAGAGGTGACCGGGCCCTGAGGAAGATTGTGGAGAAGGACCAATTCCTGACCTTGGGGGACCTGCGGAAGCAGTGGACTGAGTCTGGAGTAGAAACATCCAGAGCCACCGTGTACAGGCGTGTGCAGGAAATGGGCTACAGGTGCCGCATTCCCCAGGTCAAGCCACTTTTGAACCAGAAACAGCGGCAGAAGCGCCTGACCTGGGCTACAGAGAAGCAGCACTGGACTGTTGCTCAGTGGTCCAAAGTATGTCATTCGGAAATCAAGGTGCCAGAGTCTGGAGGAAGACTGGGGAGAGGGAAATACCAAAATGCCTGAAGTCCAGTGTCAAGTACCCACAGTCAGTGATGGTCTGGGGTGCCATGTCAGCTGCTGGTGTTGGTCCACTGTGTTTTATCAAGGGCAGGGTCAATGCAGCTAGCTATCAGGAGATTTTGGAGAACTTCATGCTTCCATCTGCTGAAAAGCTTTATGGAGATGAAGATTTCATTTTTCAGCATGACCTGGCACCTGCTCACAGTGCCAAAACCACTGGTAAATGGTTTACTGACCATGGTATTACTGTGCTCAATTGGCCTGCCAACTCTCCTGACCTAAACCCCATAGAGAATCTGTGGGATATTGTGAAGAGGAAGTTGAGAGACACAAGACCCAACACTCTGGATGAGCTTAAGGCTGCTATTGAAGCATCCTGGGCCTCCATAACACCTGAGCAGTGCCACAGGCTGATTGCCTCCATGCCACGCCACATTGAAGCAGCCATTTCTGCAAAAGGATTCCCGACCAAGTATTGAGTGCATAACTGAACATAATTATTTGAAGGTTGACTTTTTTTGTATTAAAAACACTTTTCTTTTATTGGTCGGATGAAATATGCTAATTTTTTGAGATAGGAATTTTGGGTTTCCATGAGCTGTATGCCACAATCATCAATATTAAAACAAGAAAAGGCTTGAACTACTTCAGTTGTGTGTAATGAATCTAAAATATATGAAAGTCTAATGTTTATCAGTACATTACAGAAAATAATGAACTTTATCACAATATGCTAATTTTTTGAAAAGGACCTGTATATACAAAAGCAAACGGAGCACACCCTATAGGAATTCAAACGCCCAGGGTGCTGGCACAAAATAATGGTAATACAGAGGCAGAGAGCCGCACACACCGGGACTTTGCAAAAAATAGAAAGTTCATTTGAAAAAAGATCCAATGTTTCGAACACTAACAGTGCTCTTCCTTAGGGACAAACCAGCTGGTTTTACCCTTAGGAAGAGCACTGTTAGTGCTCGAAACTTTGGATCTTTTTTTCAAATAAACTCTCTACTTTTTTGCAAAGTCCCGGACCGGTGTGTGCGTATATATATATATATATATATATATATATATATATATGGTTCGGATAAAGATGCCGCACTCACAGGACTTAGTGCAAAATCAAAAGTTCATTTATTTGTTCAAAACGTTACACTAACGTTTCGGCTGTCTCCACAGCCATTTTCAAAGTGCTTTGAAACTTTGAAAAAGGCTGTGGAGACAGCCGAAAACGTTAGTGTAACGTTTTGAACAAATGAATGAACTTTTGATTTTGCACTAAGTCCTGTGAGTGCGGCATCTTTATCCGAACCATGTTATCCTGAGTTTCGATACTGCACCCAGGCAATCTTTGCCCAACATTGACGTGAGTGCCGGCTTCTACAGATGCAGATTATATATATATATATATATATATATATATATATATATATATATATACTGTAAATACATATATATATATGTTGCTGAAAGGATTTTTGAGTACATTCAAAATCAATTTTAAAAAAATGATTACATGTATGTGTCTTATTACTGAAGATTCACCATGAATCTTGGAAAGTGGTTTTTCATTTTTGCATTCGTGTTTTGCTGCATTTTCAAAAAATAAAAATCTTGTTAGGGTTTTCAGAGCCAAAAAACTATGAAAAAAAATCATGGCAAATTGTGAACAAGAAAATACATGTATATGTACAATTTTGTTGCATGTAAGTATATAATTAATATTGTGTTTTAAATATAGGATATCCAAAAGCTCTACATCTAAAAAAATACATACCTAATACATTTATAAAGAAGTGCAGTCTGCACACATCTGGTTAATAGGGTGCCAGGAATCCTGGGAGAAATCAAATATATTTCACATGTTAATACATACTGAAGCCTAGCAGCTGGATTTCATTTATTTTAATATGATTGCTCTTCCTGACTAGTAACAAGATATAAAAAAAAGTTAATGACGGCATGTCAATAATGATGATAAAAATTTGCATTTAGTATGACTTTGTAAATATAAAGCCTGAGAGCAGTAGAAAAGAGCACTGCCTGCTATTTATCATTATTCAACTGATTGCATTTTTATGTTTACATTTTATTTCTCTAAGGGCAGATCTTTCTGCCCACTGAGGCATGCTAGCAATCTTTATTTGAAGAACATGCAGAGAATTTCCTCCTTAGGGTTCAGTAAAGATCAGTTTTCCTGGCTGTTATTTATTACACACTGCAAGAGTCAACTCATTGTGTAACGTTATAACTTTTTGCACCTGTGTAAATTTATTTCTGAACATTGAAGCATTCGTGTATCAGAATGTTGATTTTGGGAAAAAAATATTATAGCACAGAGTCTCACAGAAGCAATTGTCTGCAAGTTTATCAGAGATATAATCATATTAGGGGTCCTTTAGTTAGACCTGGGGAAGACGTGCAAGGACGCCAAGTTAGGGGGTGGTGGAGGGCAAAAAAATGCAGGGTTTAAGGGCAGGGCTGCCTTGAGCCAGACAACACTGAGCTCTGCACCTCACCTCTTTCCCCCTGTGCTCTTTTACTAGTGTCTGGGGTATTCTTTATTGCCCAATTCCATATTTAAAAAAACATGAAGCAACCACCAGTTAATGAAACTTTTTCTTTGCAACCTTGTTACAATCCCTGCCCCCAAAGGGCATACATGTTACTTGCGAAAATTCATGGTGAATTAAAAGAGTAAAATTGATTTTTAACGTAATAAAATGTATTTCTACTTGCTTTCAAAACACCATATCCCAACTACAGTATATGCTTTATGAATTATATGACTTCAAATTAGGTTCACAGAAGACATCTTGCCCTATATGGCAATTCAACTTCTATAAATATATTCATCAGGTCAGAAACATCCATCTGCTTTAAAACTATAAACCCCTTAGTATTAGGAGAACTAAAGCCAGCATAATACCTTGGCCTCCCTCCAGAGAGCCAATACACTGGGGTCCCCCTAAAAATCCATGTTTTCTGAACCTTTCATAAAAAACACTTAAGGCCCTCTTCTCTGCATTGAATGACACAAAGCATATGCATTTGAAGTCCGGTTAGGAATTGTCTTAGGTTTAAAATAAAAATAATAATAAATATTTAATTAAAAAACAGATAAAGCTTTAAATTATTGATCCAGCATGTTCAAACCTTGAACTTGATGGTCTTACCTTATTTATTAGGACACCTTTTATTCAGATCTCACCCCCTTCTCTCCACACCAACAAGGCAGAAACCACCTTTATATAGTTCCCTGGAAGAAATCCACTACAGCACATAATGTGGGGCTTGCTGGAGCCATCCCCACTGGAAAAGAAAATAGATTGGTCATACAGTTTCAAAATAGGATAGGATTGTACCACCTCCATCTCACAGAGGGACACTAAAAATGGTCTACACATCTCAGAGATGTCTATGGGAGACCTTATAGATCAGTGCTGTCCAACTGGCGACCCCCCTCTGTGTGGCCCCCCACCTGTCTGGCTGCTTTGATGGCTTACTCTTGTGTAAGCTTTAAATGGTATCAGTACTGTGATTAACTACCCCCCCTGCATGGTTCTCACCTCAGATTCAGGCTACAATCAGGCTGTATTGTTTAAATATGTAATCCCCTGTGTTGTTCACACCTTTTAATCTCTGCATTGTTCACCCCCTGCAGTGTTCACACCTCAGGCTCAGGCTGTAATCATCCATATTGTTCCCCTGTTCACACCTCAGGAGCAGTAGAAACCCACAAATAATCCCTGCATACTACAAAAAGAACATATACTGAGGTGGTACTGCAATTAAAAAGTTTTTTAATATATAGTTATTGTGCAGACTGTAGGAGCAGTGCCAGCATTGTGTCACTGTAGGTTGCCTGTGTGTGCCATACAGGCAGGGTAGGGAAGGCAGAGAATGGCACACACAGGCAGGGTAGGGAAGGCAGAGTATGGCACACACAGGCAGGGTAGGGAAGGCAGAGTATGGCACACACAGGCAGGGTAGGGCAGGCAGAGTATGGCAGGTTTTTGCTGTACTACAACCATTAATATGGGTATGGTCATGTGATAACATGGGTGTGGTTTCAAGTGGGTGCGGCTTCAAAAAGGGGAGTGGTCAAAACTGGCTTCCATTATCGGCCCTCCACCACGTAGGTCGGAAAAATTCCGGCCCTCGGTACAACAGAAGTTGGACAGCACTGTTATAGATCAATGTGTTTTCTTTTAGTATTTATTTAAACCTGGTTCTGCTTCATTAAATGAAATTCTTTGACAAACATCAATATTTCATCAAATAGAACTCACAGATGGTAGTTTTTTGCTTGTTTTTTATATAAAATATGGGTTATAAAGAAATTTCATTTCTTTGTGTTCTTCATTATTGTTTTAAAGTTAACATGCAATATGTCATTTTGCGACAGACATCTCCTTTGTGTGTACTGTTGGATTTCATTCTGTGTCCTTGATCTGCATTAAGATCACATATCACAGTAGGCAGCATTGCAAATGTTGATCAAAGTGTGAAGTGGTGAATCTATATGTAATTTTTGTAGTATAATACTATTACATCATAGTGGAAGATGCATAATTTATTGGGCTAATACCCACAGAAAAAAGTTTCTGCAATGCCAAATTATTATGTTATATTTTTACTCTCCATCCAAAATGCAGATTCAGTTCCCACTAAAGATATTTATGATGGATTATTATTGATTATTTAATGACCAGTATCTGTAAATTTTAGTAAATGACAAGGAATGTTTGCAAAGCATTCATTTTCTATTTATTTTCCAGCATTCAGTGGTCTGGTTTGGCTTGTAATTCTCCTAATTCAGGATGTCTTCCCTGTGCTCCCATCATAGGACAACAGCAAATTAAATATTATACATAGAATGCAGAAGTACCACCACATGCTTATCCATTATTGTTCAACTAATGTACATCAAGTACATTCTTAAACTGCCTTTTAGTTGAGCTTTAAATATGGTTCAAGAGATAAGAGTTAAACTTGTATAACAATTCTTAGTCAAACATCTCTTTTAGGTACAATTAATAGAGATATCAACTAAAGTCATAAGAGACAATATGATCCTGTCCTGGCTTTGGGAAGCCATTAATTACTCTTTAGACAAGACCACTTCTCTTCCCTGGTGGTCCAGATGGTGTATTCCTTCTCCAAATGATCCATAAATAAATTGGCATGTTGGGGTAGCATCTGACTTTCCATGGTGTCTCTGGTAAACAGAATTGTTCCTAATTAAAAGATGAATTCATGCTCAGCTGTCCCATAAAATCCTACATATACTTCTTAATAGATAAAATTGCTACCATCTGGTAAATTTGTTGCATTTATTACGCAATTAAAAACATGCATTCATCTAGAAATTAAAAAGAATTATATATAGACTAGGTTGTACTACAAAATCTGTTGATGCTCTGCATACCCTAATATCAATATTAGAGCCTTTTAGGGGATATCATGCAAAAATGGCACAAAACCAACTGTATCTTCAAAAGTAACATACATTAGTAATACTAACATACTGATGTAAGTTAGTACATACATCAGGTCATCACATGTATGTTACTTCTAGCAGTATACCTGAATATTTTTAAAAGCACCCAAAGAAAAATCTTAATAATGTCCAAACAACATCACTTTGGAAACAACAACCTTTGGGAAAAAACATTTTTCCCCCCCATACCCCACTGGGCTCTCTGCAGCCCCATGTCCCCAGCAACACCTGGAACTAACATGTTATGGGGGATTAACCTCATAAAAGACTTAAGCTTAGGTCTGTCAGATTTAGTAATGCTGTTCACGGATAAGAAACTGCCCGGATCATCTACATAGGGTAGATGTTAATGGTACATTCTCTGCATGGAGTAGGGTTGTTAGGGTTCTCTGGCGCATGCTCCTCACCATCCCCTGCTGCAAATATCCCATTTTAAAAATTGAATGGCAAGAGCAACTCTGGGTTCCATGAAAAATATCAGTTTATTCAATTTTTCATTTAAAATTCAGAGTTCCCACATAGATACCACACTTATTCATAGGCATAGTGTAACTTGGTAATGGCTGAGCTTCTTAAGAGAAAAGGGCTAGCGCTCCCTGGTAACTTATTAACAGCAATACATTCAAGGTTACATTCTGGCTGCTCAGCATTTGTTATGCTCTGGTGTGTCTCTAGAAGCCAAGTGCATTTGGGAGAGGGTGGAGGGTGATCCTTTTTTTATGTAGCTTCTGCTCAACACAGTATTACTTCACATACACAAGTATTTAAGCTGCTCTATAAAAATGGTCAAATCTTTTTAAGATACAGATATTGTATTTATTTGCTAATGTATGGCTATGTGTTAAAGTTCCCCTTTAAAAACAAGGGGAATCTTGCAAGGCTCTATATTCCTGTATGTCAGCACACACAAAACATTTCCAAGGTATCCTTGAGAAGTAAACTTCTCTGGTTCAACGTTTTCATATGATCAAGTGGTCCAGTGTGTATACATTTAGCATGTAAAGAAATGTCACTACAAAATGCAACAATGCTTATTGTTTTTTTATAATTAACTATTGCTAAACATATGTATGTTTTATTTTAGGTTTTATTTATATAGTACCACATGCATATAGTACACTTTAAACAATTACTAGAAAGAATGGATAAAAAAAACTAAAAAATTAGTGATGAGTGTTTTTTTTTTTGCCAGGCATCGATTTGCGGTGAAATTCTGCATTTTGCCATCTGCAAAAATTCCCTGTGACAAAAAAGTTGTTGACTGAGAAAAAATGCCCATTGACATAAATGTATTTGGAGTGCGGAAAAGAAGTTGTGTGCGTAAAAAAAAGTCACACATGTAAAAAAAAATCATCACATGGTAGAAGTGAGAAAAAATATCCACCAGCTTAAGAAGTGAGGAAAAAAAGTAATGTGCGTAAGAAAAAATTGTTGCGTGTAAGAAGAATTTTCGCATGTAAAACAATTTGTTGCCTATTTAATTCAATGCATATCGTGAAGGCAAATTTGCTCATTACTAATTATAATATATTTATTATTGAATTATATTTAACATCCATCTGATCCATGATATATGATGCTTGTCCCGCTGTCCAAGTTTCTCTATCAGGGTTCTGATGGGGGGGGGGGGTTATACTTATACATGGTAGATAAAGAAGTAGTGAGTTTAACCCCTAAATACTGTAGGTATTCAGTTCGCGCTTGAAATCCAAAGTTCTATGAGCTTTACCATGGGTTTGGGTATGTTGCAAGGCAGAATTTCAGATTTGTCTGGGTTGATTTTGAGTCCTGACATTTTTGCGAATAGTTGTAGTGTTGTCATGAGGTTAGGCAGGGATGTGAGGGGGTGTGTCAGGTGTACTAACAGGTCATCGGCGATCTGTAAGTTATTTTAAACTGATTGCTTGAAGCACCAAGACTCCATGGTACTTAAACTCTTTACCAGGCTAAGCAAGTTGCCTGCAGCAGGTAAAGGCAGCACAACTGTGGTTTTAGATGAACCATGATTGCTGTAAATATCAATAAACCCGTTCTTTCACAAGTTACTGCTAAAACACAAATCTATGCCCTTATCCTTTCCTTTCCAGTTTAGATTACTGCAATCTCCTACTAACTGGCCTCACAGACTCCCACCTCTCACCCCTGCAATCCATCTTTAACTCTGCTGCCAGGATCCTCCTGCTCTCTTCTTAGAGGCAGTGATGGACTGGGGTGTCCGGGGCCCACCAGGGCTGTCACCTCAGGGGCCCCCCACCCCCATTGTTGGAAGCAGGTATTCTAGCACCTTAGGCAAGCCCCTCAGCTGATGCCCATTCCCCCAAGAAGATTTTAACAGCAAGTTAACACTCACTGCAAAACAATAAATAAATAAAAATATACATATTATTTTCCCTAAACCCCTATCTCCTTTTATCCCTAATATGCCACACATCTCTCATTTTCCCTGTATTAAGCATAATTCCTTATATTTCTTCCCCCTACCCAACATCAACAAAGACCACTTGGTTGTATCTAGAATGACCCTAGTACTTTAATTGTGCATTCTTCTCCAGACTTGATATGCTTTCAACATAGTGTGATCTATGTAGCAAATCAAAAACGCTGCTTTTATGACCCTATACAAACCTTCAAATCAAACTCTGTGGGGCATATTTACTAATCCACAAATCCGAATGGGAAAAATTCGGATTGGAAACGAACATTTTGCAACTTTTTCGTATTTTTTGCAATTTTTTCGTCGCCGTTATGACTTTTTTGTAAATTGTCGCGACTTTTTCGTAGCCGTTACGATTTGCTCGTATATTGTCGCAACTTTTTCGTATTGAGCGCTCGTAAACGGCGGGCAAAACTTTCAGACTTTGCATGATTTTGGAAGCCTCCCATAGGACTCAATGGCACTCTGCAGCTCCATCCTGGCCCAAGGAAAGTCACGATACTGAAGCTTGAATGAATCCGAAACTTTCGTAATCGGCACAACGGCTACGAAAAAGTCACGACAAATCGCGCAAGTCGTAACGTAACAACAATTTACAAAAAAATCACAAAATACCGATCATTACGAAAAAAACGCATTCGGACGTTCGTGGATTAGTAAATGTGCCCCTGTGAGTCACGGAGCTGAGCGCATCTGTAGCTTTAAGCTGAACTCTGGCCCTGACCGTGATCAGTTACTGTGCGGCAGCGATAACTCTGAGATGGGACTGAAGTGTGTGGAGGAGCTACCGATCCTTTCCGTGACTCCAGAGCCGCACTACATGCTCGGCGATGGGCTTAGACTGCTGCCTGCTGTCAGAAACATAGCATTTACGTTTAGGTGCAGCCGTGCAGGCACAGTGCAGGCCAGTCACCAGAGTCACTCACAGAGGGCCAAGTCCACTGATCACGTGAGAAGGGTCCTCAGCTTGGACCGCTCCTGCTCGCATCACTTTCTGATTATTGAACCTGGGTTGCTGACGGCAGCGTACAGTTCACCCAAACAGACCAACTGGTACAATTTTATGCTGACAGGATGTGCTGCACCAAATTAACTAGAGGGCCTAGGGGCCCGCCAAGGACGGGGCCCACCGGGTTTTTTCCCGGTGTCCCGGCAGGCCAGTCCGACCCTGCTTAGAGGGAACCTGTTTATCCGCAAGTAAGCTCTCTAACATGGCTGCCTGTTAAGCAAAGGATAGCATACAAAATCCTTTTACTAACATTCAAAGCCTTTCACTCCTCTGCTCCTCACTACATTTCTTCATTTGTCTCCCTGCACATTCCTCGTCGGCTCATCTCTGCTTCTCTCAGAGCCTCCTTTTTTATACACCATCCACACCCACTGCTCCCTCTCATCTTAAACCTTTCTATCTTGCTGCTCCTTACCTCTGGAACTCTATCCCTGAATCCCTCCGTAGGGAACAAACACTTACTAAGATGCTACCATCTGGAGCACTAAAACTTCTTTTTGCCCAGTCCTGCGCTTAAGGACAAATGCCCATACCTGGTGCACTCTTACCTTACAATTTGTGCCTGTATGTTACCAAACCACTTAGATTGTAAGCTCTATGGGGCAGGGACCTCCTTCCTACTGTGTCTCATACCAAATGACACTTACAGTAATCTTTGTTTATTTATACTTATTTGTTGTATTTATTATAACACGTGTCCTCCTTGGGTGTAATTGTGTATATTGTAAGATTGTAAAGCTCCGCGTATACGTAAGTATGTACATATATATGTGTGGAATAATGTTGATTTTTTTTGCACTACTAACTATAACCATAATATTTTTAAAATATTAAACTGTTCGGTGCATTTTCCCTTTGAACTTTTTAGCTTTTCAGTTTTTGTTAGTGTTAGTTTTAAAGCATTATAATAACTGTATACTTTTGTTTGTTTAAGCCAGTATTTAACTATGTAAGTAAAATGAGACCAGTGTTTACTAGGGTAGCTACTTTCCTAGGCTTATTTTAAATTCTTGCTCTTCATACTGTACATATAGAGGTACTGTAGCTCATGCTACTACAACTACTACTACTACTACTACACAGACTTTATAAAAGTGCAAAGAACACTGCATACCCATTGTTCAGATACCAGACTTCTGGGCTAGTTTTGTGATAATTCTGAATTGTGAAAATTTGTGTGTTTAAGAGTGAAAAAAACTGTAACTATAACAGAATTAGTTATATGGCTGAGAAGGCATATCAGCTTCTTCAACTATACACATGTTACTTAGCTCTAGCAAACTGCACTTAAACTATTTGCCTCATATTCTGTATGGGTTACCTGGAAAGTACGATGCACTTAGTCTCCATTAACAAATGCGGTTTTCCTAGAACTACAAATTAGCTGCTATCACAGTAGATTGGTCTTATTATTTACAATGAATAGTACAGCTGCAAGATGACATAATACAACATGAACATTAAGTTGCTTAAATATAACTGTAGACCTAAGATTCTCAGTAGTTATTTTTTTCGAAGTGTTCATTTTTAATTTTTATTTTACTTGACACTGAGTCTATAAAAGGAATAAAAATGAATCTTGAATTTGAATGAACTGCAAAAATAAAAAATGTAAAATATATACCAAAGAACAAAAGCTCCAAGTATATTTAACCAATTAGCTGCACAAAATTAAAAATTGGTTTAGGCATTTTTTTCAAGCTGACAGTTCTTAACTCTGGTGCTTAAATTTAAAAAATGCCCTAAAGCACAAAGCAATTTATGCAACTTCCATGCTGCTAAAAGAAGAAGTCATTGCAGAAATCATGTTTTAGAAATGATACTAGCCTAAAGATTAATTGTATTACTGGAAAGGGCTCAGCACCGTTTGGTCCCTCTGGAGAAAAGATATTTTCTTTAGCAACTTCAAACATTAGATCAAACATTTTGAACATGAAAACAGTTTCAGTTTAACAAATGCAAAGCCCAGCTTGGAGCATTACAACAGCATTTTTGAACCCATAGCGAACAGTTTAGGGTATATTCTCCGATCCATATCCTGATTAAATCATTTTCCACTGTGTTATTTCTTGGATCTCTCTCTCTCTCTCTCTCTCTCTCTCTATCTATCTGTCAATTTTCCAAGATCACTCAATTTGTTTACATAGCTTTACATGCTGAAAATGGAAAAAACAGCACAAAGTAAAGGAAAAACAGCATTAGATCGAAAAAAAGGAGCACATTACCTTACCTTTTTTAATCTAATTAAATTAAATCTAATTTTAATCTAATTAAAATATGTGTATCCTCCTTGAGAGGAGAAAAAAATACCTGCTTTTTCTTTATTTGGTATGACATTTTTTTAAGAAATCAATCAGAGGAACATGTGTAGTTTTTAATATAAACCAGATACAATTTTATGGCAGGTACACAAACGAGATCACCCAAACCCAGGCTAGTAAAATCAAAGTAGATTTATTGTGTTTATATTTCAAGATAAGCCTAGCCTTACCCATTAAGATAAGCCAAGCCTTACTCATTTTGTGCTGTATATAGCAGTTAGGTAGAGGCTCTGAAGATGTTACGCTAGCCTATAAAGAGAATTCTAACCAATAAGAAAAAAAAGGGAATATTACAACATATCATGTTTAGCCCCATGTCAAATTCTGATCATTTGAAAATGCAGGACCACTATTAACAGATGAATTTTAAAAAACAAAAAAACAAAACAAGCAAACACATTTTCCCCCAATAGAATCCCTTGTAAAAAAAAGATCTTACCCCACTGTGTTCTAGTACAGTACTTATCTATGGGTAGATGTTAATATAAAGGAAACACCAGTAGTGATGAGCAAATCTGTTCCATTTCGCTTCACCGAAAAATTAGCGAATCTTTCAAAACTACGAAAATGTCGCACATCGAAAAAAATTGTTGCCCGCGGCTATTCTTTCCTCGCGCACCTATTATTTTGTTTTGCGCCTATTATTTCGTTGCCCGCGGTTATTATTTTGTCGCGCGGCTATTATTTCGTCACCCGCGGCTATTATTTTGTCGCCCGCGGCTATTATTTTGTCCCCAGTGGCTATTATTTTGTTGCCCACGACTATTATTTTGACGCGGGTGACAATTTTTGAACTTGTGGCGAATTGTTCTGCTGCAAATATTTTCATCCGTTTCGCGAAACAATCCGCCAATGGCGAAACGTGGAAATTCGCCGCGAATCCATGCCTGGCAAAACATTTCGCCCATCACTAAACACCAGTAAATAATTGGTATTTTATATGCCTAAAGCTGGAGCTTTCTTACAGGTGTGGTTCCTGATATGCAATAATTCCAAATACTGGACTGAACTTGGTCTTGTTGCAGGAGGGCAACAGGCTATAAAGAAATTGCTAGCTAGAGGCAATTGCATGGTTACCTTTTCATTGTTAAGATATGCACAACATATTAGAATAGTATCTTCAAAATAGTTTATTAAATACATCAATTTAATAGAAGTGCTGAGAACATAAGTATACAATTTTATAATTAGTGCAAAAATATAGGTAGATTACAGACACTAGAAAAATAGTCAAAAGGGCAATAGAATGTTCTTCTCCCTATTTTCAACAAACCAACAACAAACAAATATAAATATACAAATATATGTTGGTGAGCATGCCAAAATAATCCCCCATACTCATGTTTGTTCCTCACTGCTAACATCTAATATGAAAGTTTTAAAAAATAGTTTCTTTTCTTCATTGTCCCACTGGTTAGTGTTCTGTTATAAGGCTACAAGATAAATAGTGCCCACGTCACTAAACACAGTGTTTGATCTCTTATTAAGAGAATAAATATGTATTTCCTGTCCTGTAACTATATACTGCATATTATAACTGGCCACAATTTGAATGTCAGTGCCATTCAGAGACGTTCCTGTAACACGTTCAAAATATTTTGCAAAATCTCCTATGAATCTGCTGTATCTGGTTCACACATCTCTACCTTCAGACCTACATTTATTGCATCTTCCCTTGCCATTAACAGTCTAAAACAATCACCATTAATCATCTGCATTAAAAAAGGCCTTTTCACGATATACTGTAAAAGCCTGATTCTTGATTCTCCCAGATGTCCTTTTTAAATCTTGCTAACCCAAATACATTTAATTAAAAGCCATGACCCCTATCACTTTTTTAAATTAAAACCAAAACCCTAAGCTCTGACACAAAATGAGAAATCTCAAAAGGAAAACAATTTGTGCTATAGAATAATATGAACGCAGAAACATAACTGGTCTTTGTTATAACAACAAATATTCCAGAATTGAATTTCTTCCAAAACAAGTTCCTCTTTAACACTGACAAATCATGCACTGTTTGTACCTTTACATCTTAATTGGCATGCAAGGCGTTCTACCTACAATAAACAAAGATATACGGAAATACACAGGCACACTCTAATTACAACTGACAAAACTATTTTATATAAATTCAGAATGACATTTGAATAACATTACAACTAACCAGAACTTGATGGTACAAATTAATTGTCCCTAGTTTTAAATATCACTGGTAATTTCTGTAGATTGGCCACTTGCAATCAGAAACTGGCACCTCTTTACAATGATAAACTAATATAATATGGGAAGGAAATTGGGCCCCCTTTTAACCAAACTTCCCACTTTTATCCACTCTTTGGATATAGGGAGTCTGGATCAGCATTAGTGCATACTTAACCCATATGTTACAATCATTTTGCTCTCCATGTAATACAATTGCCACATAGGTGGGAGTAAAATATTTACTGTTTGGCTTTGCCGAAAAATTTGCGAAATGACAGGAAAATTAGTGAAACGGCAAAAAATCAGTGAAACAAGTTTGTCACACAACTTTTTTTATTACACATTGTTTTTGACACAATCGCAATTTTTTTTTGATGCGCCAAATTCAGATCCATGCCTGGTGAAAAAATTTGCTCATCACTACACCTGTGTATCAACCCTCCATTCATCAGGAAGCTTTTACCCCTGAAACGTTAATGGACAAATGATAACAATGGGGTAAGCTTTCCGCCTTCACATAATATTGTGAGATGTGTGGCATGATTCATATTGGATCACTGAAACTGCTGCCACCTTTCAGGTGTAAGTAACTCCAGGGTCCCCCTGTGTTAATAGACGTGCCTGTACATTATGGAGAATATGAGGCAGGACAAATGCACCTGCAGTGAGTGCATATATGTGGCTGAGTTCTTTACTTTGTGCTGAATTAAAACTACTAGCGCAGCAAACTCTGACAATTTTCCATTCAGGTTCAATATGCACAAAGTCCTTCCTTGCAAGAAAGCATCTTGTAACAATCATCACCCCAGGGTGGCCTCTGCACCTCTATAGTTCATTTTGTCATTTTTCTTTTGCCATTTTTTATGTATGATATGTTAACCTTCAAATCCTTTTTGAAAATTATTATCATTTTGAAAATGTATGTCTGTGAACTGGGGCATTGAAGTGTATATATGCACAGTGGGCTGTGTTGCAGTTAAAGCACACTTTGATTTTACAAAATGTCCTATTACAGGGACAGCTAATAAAATTCTCAATTTCAATCGGTTACATGTGGTGTACCTTACGTATTCCTGGCATCCTGTTCTAATCCTAGCCACTGAATTGGTTTGATATTTTAATTATAAACTGGAACTGCTGGGGAACGTTTATTTCTTAGATATATTGACTTTTTACACAATAATGAATTTTGCTTTTATGTTACAGGTTCACAATTTGTCATTATCTGCAATGTCCAAAATCCAGGATAACTGCTTTTTAACCATTTCTGACCTGTCTGTAAAGCAGTGCATGGAAGTGATGTTCTTGGGCCTTTTTGCTTCTTTGCTTATTAAATGATGAATGTTTATAGTTTGTGCATGGCTTGATCTAAGTCATTCTTTTTCTCTTCCTTCACATAAAGCGAAAATGCTAAAATTCAAGGTCACACTTATTTGGATCATTGCAAATTCCTAATCGTGCAGGAACTGACATAATTATATATTAGATTGTTGTTTTTTGGGGGTGTACAAACATTGTGGATGCTGTGATTTGTATCTTTATCTTTAGCAAACATATACAAAAATAAATTGATGCAAATGATAAATTCGACCCAATACCAATTACATTTACATGTCCATGAGCACATGCTAAATGTCTAAAAATGGGTTCCAACCCCTCAATTTTTTCAAGAGGACATGCTAGACTACATAGTAACCTAACTCATAACGGCAACCCATTGATGAAAAATCAAAATGATAAATTACCTCCAAAGTATACAGTTAATTTATCCAAGATATCCAGCAGGTCTAGAATTGAAGCCTCTGTACTGTACCTTACATATACAGTATATTCAGCATATTGGGCCACAGCTGTGGCTATAGTCTTCATAATTCATCATAATGCCCCTGTATAATATAAAGAGAAAATATGCTCCTCACTGATTCTCAAAGAGAATTGTTTTCCTATACGTGGACCCAAAAAATGATCAAGAGGATTTTTATGTATGTGTGTGTACTATGATATGAAAAACACAGTAAAGTAGAGGCTGACACATGTATGTATGTATGTATAACTTTATTTATAAAAGCTACAAGAATATGCAGCAATGTACGATCTTATGATACACACAATTACACACAGGGAGGAAGATTTAAAATAAATACAATAAATAAGTATAAATACACAGAGATTTATTGCCACGTGGTGTGAGACACAGTAGGAAGGAGGCCCCTGCCCCATAGAGCTTCCGATCTAAGTACACATTATTTGACTAAAAAATTCTCTATACTCTACAATACAAACAGGAGATAAACTCATTTGAGACAAGATAATACGGAACTTCTAGTTTTTATGTATAAACACAAATATGCAGAAAAACAATGTTCTCATTTATTTTCCTTTAGGATAATAACTGAGGATATGAACAGTAAGAACAGCAAAAGTAGCACTGAGAGGCCAGTGTACAACATTACATAACAATACTACAATTAAGTTTATACTTATAGTAATCATCTATAAGGTACAAGCATTTGCACCACCACCTGGAATCTCAGTTATCTTACAACTACATTCTTAATTTGGAAATTGGAAATTGCTTAAAAAAAGTTAGGATTAAATAAATACATGGTTGATTACTGCATAATATCTCTTTCTCTGTGTCTCTCTTCTTGTATACAGTATGTACATATAACAGATGTAAGGTTAGCAGTCTATTTAGGTATTGACCAACAGATACAGTATCTTTCACTCCTTATCAATCACTCCGTTTACATGTTACACGAGGTTTGTGTTACTACAAACATAAGTCTGGTTTTACTTTCATTAAGTAAACTGACTTTTTTATTCTATATGAACCTCTTTTGAATACTTGTTTCCTATGAATGTTTTAATTACAGCTTGAAATGTAACTATTCATAGTTAAATACTGTCTCAGGTTTTGTCTCAATACAGTATTTAAATGTTGCTAATATCTGGTAATTTCAACTAGGTGCATGCCGTTAGTTTTTGCAAAGGCATAATTGATGTTTTACTTATCATGAAAACGATAAAAAATGGTTAAATTAATCTATGTATACACATTCTAGCATGTTCCTATCAATGTTACAATGTTCCCTTAAACTATAACACAGTGGAAGTGTCAAAAGCAAGAAATGTAGAGATGAAAATTATGTGTGACAAGTTGGTGTAAACACCAGAAAGGTGATAATTTAGTGTTCTTGAATATATGCAAAAGAATGCAAATGTAAACTTCTACCGAAGCTCAGACCACCAAGCAGTGGTGAAGCAATGTGTTTTTATATGAGATGTATTCCGCTGACAGGAAAAGAAAGATGTACTGAAGAGAAAATTGGCCCTTTACACTTGGGTAATCAGTGTCTTTAGGATTAGAATGAAAATAGCATAAGAGCAAATGGATCTAAAATTATATTTGTATAATATAATTATTAAGAAAGGATATATTTAATCTGTTCAAGGATAAGTGGGCAAGAGAAAATGCAAGCATGTGTGTGCATATTGTTTATATGTACAGTAAATATATATCAGTCTGTGCAAAAATGCATATATAGCGCGGTGCACAGTCAAATTTAGTATACAAAAAAATTATTGTAAGACTGGCACACCCAGCAGAAAGGTCCTATTGTGGACCGAAATATCAGATAAATTCTTTGCAATGTGTTCACAATAAAGTTGTGATTGCTTTTACAGGGTGTGTCAGTCTTAAAATATTTTTTTTGTATACTAAATTTGACTATGCACTCCCCTATATAAGTATTTTCGCAATGTGTTCACGATGTGCGGCATTTCAGAAGGCATGAAACCAATGGATGATAACAAAAACACCTTGATGCCAGTTTAGTAAAACACACCAGATCCATACCAATGGCTGCAACAGCAAGGCTTGACAATCAGATTAATGTGAGTGCTGCACTATCATACTGTGTGGCCATATACACCATACATCACCAGGCATTGCTACAGAAAAACAGTGTATTTCTCATATTGTGTAGTGATTTCTGTGATCATGTTCCTCTATGTAAAACTCCAGCCTAAATGTAAGCAGCTGCTTAAAAATGCTATAGGAAAATATGGCATTCATCCATTACAGTTTTTTACACATTTTTTTCCACAGTGAATTTTTTTTCATTGACTTTAACAGATTATGCAAGGTCTGAGGTACTGCTATTTTTTTAGTCATTAAAATAACTAGACATTTTAATCAATAGTACTAACTGGGATAAACAATATGTAGAAACAGTGCTTAGCTGGAAAAATAAATATAGCTTGTATAACTATGCTCTGGCTTAGAATGTATGTAATAAACAAGGAGAAATATAAATAAGCAATATGGCTTTACACTATTTGTTTTAATAACCAGTGCCATGATTGCTTCTCAAACCCATGACATTTAGATAATTGATTCAACTACAATGGAAAATAATCTTACATGTTGCACAAAACAAAAACTCCAAGACACAATATAGTAAAATCATTAGAAAATAGTCATTGTACAATGGGGTGATGTTGCAATGGCAGATTCTATTACAGGCATGAGATCTGTTATCTGGAAACCCATTATGCAGAAGCTCAGAATTACTGAGAATTACTGTCTCCCATAGACTCCATTTTAATCAAATAATTTAGATTGTTAAAAAGGATTTTCTATATCTCTGTAATAATAAAACAGTACCTGTACTTGATCCCAGCTAAGATATAATGAATCTTTATTGGAGGCAAAACAATCCTATTGGGTTTATTAAATGTTTAAATAATTTTTAGCAGACTTACGGTATGAAGATCCAAATTATGAAAAGACCCCTTATCCCGAATGCCAAGAGCATTCTAGATAATGGGTCCTAGACATATATATATATATTTATCTATCGACACTATAAGCAATTAAACAGTACAATATGGGATCCATTACCCTTGATAAGCATATGTTTTACTTAGTGTTTTTCCTTTGTATTTTAAATTTCTACAATCCAAGAATGTTACAGCTAATGAATAGAACAGTTTGCTTGGGGATAGCAGTACACTGATTATAGTGATTATTTTGTACTTGGGGATAGGAATATACTGATCACTGCATGTTGACTTTGCAAACAGCCTGTAATATTTTATGTATGCTCTCATGCAGTTGTGTAAAAATGTTGCATGTCCACATACAGCATTCTCAGCACACACAATACAAAATAAGAAACACAATATTATAATGTTCATTTCAATGTGGAGTGGTGAAAGTGCATAGCTTACTGGACTGACAATCAGATAGTTAAAAAAATGCTCCAAAACGGTGTTACAAGTTGTTTCCTAAACTCTAAGATAGTTAGGAATGTTAGTATCAAGAGAAATCAAATGAAGGTGTAGGTTATTACTAGACATTGTGCTAGAACTGGGGGATAATTTGCTCATTTATCTTACTCAAATAGTCTATATAGAACTGAAGTGATGAATGGAATGTATCCGCTTGGCGCTTTATGGAAGTTGCATTCAAGGAATGAATAAAAAAGGAAACCAACAAAATAACAGTGCATTGTGAAAAACAAAGCACTTTATTTACAAACAGAAAACAAAATGTGAAATTATACTGCAAGCATGGCTTTGCTTAATTAAGCCTAGTACAGAATGCAGAATATGAACAACATTACAAGTGTCTGCCTGATCCACACTAATTACCAATCCTACAGGTATGGTCCCAAAGTAATACACTGGCTAGCAATGCTGCCATCCAACTGTGAGGCCCTTAAATCTATTTCCACCCCTGCACTATAATACAAAGCTTCCCCTATTTTTGTAAGGGCTTCCACTAGGCACTTTGGCTTCTTCCCACCATCAAAAAATACTCAATAATAACAAAGAAGAGACACACAGACGATGTTAAGTGGGGTGGAATTCGGGCACAGCTTTATTATATGATACATCATCAGTAGTCCTTGCCATGTATTTCACCTTTACCAAACATTTAACAAACTGCATAGCTGTTTTATAACCCGAATGCCAGCCACTGCAAATGCAGTGGGCATGTGGAAGACATCAAATAACAAGAATGATTAAATGGCCAAGGACTATTACCCGCCATTCGCTGTGACAAATATTTTCACAATTTTTTTTATACAATAAGAAAAACAGTACTTTATTGAACTTCATATAAGTATCTAACCGAACCTAAATGTCGTAAGACAAAAGTGCCTGAAACAGGGAGGGAGGGAGATGTGGCTCTGGACACACCAGGCAGAAGGAGGATGAGTGAAGCGAGAGAGAGAGAGAGAGAGAGAACAATTTGGAAAAAATGCAGCACTCACAGGATTTATTGAAAAGGAAAAGAAAATTTATTGTTACACGTCCACAATAAATTGTAATAGCATGGACTAGTGTGAGTAAATTAACAATATACAAATTACATTAAAGATTAAATGACAAGTGTTGACAGACACAAAGATCACCCCACTACCAGAAATTTCAATCTTAATTAGATTACACATTCTATTAAAACAGGTTTTTTAGTGCTCCAAATGTTTATTATGTACCTAACCCATCAACTAAGTAAATTAGGTAGAGCTATCCCTTCATAAAAATACATTAATTGTTAGGTGAATAAAATACCTAAGAACAGACACTAAGGGGCTGATTTACTAAGACACGATTTCGAATCCGAATTGGAAAAATTCCGATTGGAAACGAACATTTTGCGACTTTTTCGGTAATTTTGCGATTTTTTCGTATTGTTTGCGATTTTTTCGGCGTCTTTACGATTTTTGCGTAAAAACGCGAGTTTTTCGTAGCCATTACGAAAGTTGCGCAAAGTCGCGGTTTTTTCGTAGCATTAACACTTGCGCGCAAAGTCGCGCCTTTTTCGTAGCGTTAAAACTTAAAAGGCGCGACGTTTCGCGCTACGAAAAAATCGCGACTTTGCGCAACTTTCATAATGGCTACGAAAAACTCGCGTTTTTACGCAAAAATCGTAAAGACGCCGAAAAAAACGCAAACAATACGAAAAAAAATCGCAAAATTACCGATCATTACGAAAAAAACGCAATCGGACGCATTCGGCCCGTTCGTGGGTTAGTAAATGTGCCCCTAAGAATAAAAAGCAGGAAACATGGAGAGTACAAATAGCAGAGACAAATGGGAGTGTGAGAGCTGTTGGAAAAGGGTAGTAAATATGTTAGCATGTGAGGAGTTGGTGCAGGGGTAGGAATCTGGATACTATAAAGTATAACAGAAAAAAGAAATATTACAAAATGGGAAGGAAAACATATTAGCTTTCTTTCTGTGTTTGTTGCAGAGAATTACAAAACTAACTTACAGTATTTTGTACAGGGATATACTTTTCTTTTAGAAAGAAAAAATGTGTTACAGCAATAGCAATTAGTCTGAGTTTTTACACTTGTATAGGGATCCAATACCTCAGAAGATACTGTTGTTCAATGGGGAGCTCTCCAGAAAAGGGAAGCATTGCATCTTGTGATGAAGTGGTCATCCCATTACACTAATTAGCTCTTCTCCAAAGCTTCTGATAGCTATATCCATTCATAAAAAAATGTTGCATATTGCAGGTCTAGAGATAAGTTGCTTTTCTTCCCATACTTTATTACTTAGAGGAAGATTTTAGTGGTGTTAGAGTATTTTGAAACTATGAATAAAATTTTTTCCACTAAAACCAAGAATATCTAGTCATTTATTAAAAGATCCAATATAAAATGCATGAATGAATTAAAATGTGGAATGAGAATAAAAAACATGAAAATCACACATTTTTTGTGCTTTTTATGTTGTTGTAAGAATTTTTGTGGATTTACAAACAAAAAACCCCAAAAGCCTCCAAATCCACAAAATAAAGATTATTACAATTTGACTAGGACAGCTCCCATTGACTTCTACATGACTTTTAGATGGTGTATTTTTACATTTGTATTTTTGTGGTTTTGACGCATTATTTTGAAATATTTCTAAAAAAAAAATCAAGTTTTAGTGCATAAATCTTGAATCGCAGAAAAAATTCAAATGTTAGTAAATGGCCCCCTTAGAGTGTAAGGACATGGACCTTGTTGCACTTGTCTCTTAATTGGCACTTAAGCTTCAATGTAAATGTATTTTTGTATTTATTACTACAGGTATCGGACCCCTTATCCGGAAACCCGTTATCCAGAAAGCTCTGAATTACGGAATGCCCATCTCCCATAGACTCCATTTTAAGCAAATAATTCAGAATTTTAAAACTGATTTCCTTTTTCTATGTAGAAATAAAACAGAACCTTGTAATTGATTCCAACTAAGATATAATTAATCCTTATTGGATGCAAAACAATCCTATTGGGTTTAATTAATGTTTTATTGATTTTTTAGTAGACTTAAGGCATTGAGATCCAAATTACGGAAAGACCCCTTATCCGGAATACCCTTGGTCCCGAGCATTCTGGATAATGGGTCCTATACCTGTATAACTGTACTGATCCCTGTCTGTTTTATTATTGTATTTCTTTATTCCCTAAAGTAGTGTTATATAAATAAAAATAATAATAATATTCATACAGTTATGAGTCTTGAGAAAGGTCTTAGAAGGAGACCGAAATGTTGACCTAGTCTATAATGTTTCAAATTAATAAAAGTATTTTTTTAAAGGATCCCAGTGTGCACCTGTTTACCTAGGAACTTGTATTCATACAAATATACATTATGGAAGGTGCCCCCCCCCAAAAAAAAAAGATTAGCTACAGGGTTTGTTTGTTAAGGAATGGAGGACAATAAGAATGAGGGGGTTAATATTTAAGCATAGGGAGCGCCTTACTTTCTGTACTGCCTAGTTACCTGGAATGTTTGAAGTGATCCCCTGCCCTCCCTTTATTGCAAATATCACCATCCCATTCAGTCACAGTTATGGTTGTTTTGTAATGTAGCCCTCAATTGGCTATTAGGTACGTGTTTAATATTTCTTTGCTAATTATATATTTTATCTTTTGTTATCTTTTTGTTTTTCCTTTGTTATTGTTTTGCAATAAATATATCAGGTTGGAGGGTATATAATTACGTCCTTGCTATTTGGTACAAGTTATATGGTTCACTTTACATACCCAAAGTAGTTGGCATTTGGTTATTGATGGTTTGTCATGGCTTGGAAAGAACCAGGTTATATGGTTAAACAAATAATTCTTTGTATAAAGCCGTGGCCAACCTCTACCCATAAAAAGGGAACCCTGGTCTCACTATCACTATTACTTATTTTGCTACCGAGTTCTGATTTCTGTCATTATTACCTACGTGAGCCATGCCTGCTTGCCCACACTATTTAAAAATGTTTAGATTTAGTACAGATTTTCCTTTTTCAAAATGGGTGATACAGAAGCAGTGCCCAACTGCTTTATTGTACCATCATTCATCAGCACTCATCATTTCTGTCACGTTATCCTGTGGTGTCCATTTAAAGGGGCAAAGGCTTGTTATGTGTATATGGTATGTGTTCTTACACTTTTCGCACCCCTGCTTTCTAATTTCTTTTGCAAAATAGACAAAAAAATTGGTGTGACAAAATTCTCAGAGTGAGGAAAAAGTTTTGCAAACACAAAAAGAATTATTCACTATTCAGCAGTTTTTTACAAATTTTTCTGCAAAGCAAAATGGAACAGTTTTGCTCTACATTAGTGGTGAGCACTCTTTTGCATGCCTTTTTCATATTTGATTATTTTAGAATTCTTAAAAAATTAAATAGAAAGATATACTGTATTTAGAGTCTCTTGGGAGCTTAAATTATTATACAGCCTTTACCACTGTGGGTGAGTTTTTAAATAAAAAGGCCTTGGTACCTACATTTTTAATGAAAAGAAGCACAGTGAATGTTTAATTATCATCTGTGCTTTGTTCTTTACTTCTAGCTTCTCTGAATACACAATAAAATTATGACAGTGTCACATGTATTAATTTGTGTTAAGCCCATAATTGCAGGAGATTTTCACAGATTCTTCATAGGGATGCAGTAAATCCTAATAAATACATTGCACTTAGCTTGATCTAACTGAGTCGAGAAAAGGGGAATATGTAAACTTAGAAAGATTCAAATGTCTTATACAGTTTAAGCTTTTGGGGAGGGAGAGAAAGGCAGAATTAACCCTATCTGGGGAGAGGGGGAGAAAGGCAGAATAAACCATATCTCCCTGTACAGCACCACAATTTATAAAATATATTTATGTTTAATAACACATTGCTTATTTTAAGGTCACATTTAGCTTGTATTTCATTGCCTACATAGTGCCACTTCAATGTCACAGTTTAATTTCAAAGTATGTTTTATTCTACATTCAAATTAATAATATAACAGAATTTTTGCTCCTAATATTTATGCTAATATAGACATGACACATTAGAGGAATAAAAAGTCAAATGACCTACAGAGTGAGGTATTTTACTTATCATTTTTCCTAACAGCTTTAACCTTTGAAGGTGAATAACTTATTTTGTAAATGCACTCATACCAAAGTCTCAATCTCTGTAATAGATTTGATAAGGTCAACTTTAAGGGCTCCCATCTCTCTCTTTAATAATAGCATGCTTCCAGCAGTTTCATTTGTTTTTAACATGAGCCTCTTCAGTGTTATTTACATGTGTTCTGCAGAGAACTGGGCTTTTATACAGGGGATAACTAAAGTCATTTTATTAATCCACTCTAAAATGTAAAATTCATTTAAGAAACAATTTTATAAACCTTCAGTGATCTTTCAGTGGGATTGCAGAGTTTGCCATTCCATTAGCTAGGAAGGAGTGTTTTTTTTTTTATTCATTTCAAGCTGAGCATCCATCATCTCTAACCCACTTTGCATAAGAATCTAAGGAAGGGAAAGTAAAAAAAAAAAAAAAAGTTGCCCAAACAACACAGATGCAATTAACCATGAATTCAAATCAGCTTAAGGAGAACTAGGGAACTATTTTGAGGTTAGAAAACAATAAAGTTAAATGGATAATATGTCTGGTTCCTGTAGAACAGCCGCTCCTGCAATACACAACTGGATTTCCTTTATTTCTTAACCTTTGAGTCTTAATTTAAAATGTGGCTTGCCATGCTGGATAAGTTTAGTCACCATAATTAATTTACAGAATAATTAAAAGGAGACCCATCCAGAATTATAAACCAACATCTGTATGACCAAGTAGAAGGCTGATAAACTTTAATGGGCACCCTTAATAACATTTTTTTCATGAACAATTTGAGTTTTAGCACAAAAAACTCAAATTGTTCATGAAAACACAAATACCCTTAGGTGCACCTTTACTAAACAATTATGAGAAGTCAGTTTTTTTCTTTACATGTTGGTTTTCACCAGAACTCAATTATTTCATTATTATTCCCAGAAAAATTTGAGTTTTTCCTAAAATAACTCCCATAATTCTTGATTTGTTAGTGTTTAGTTAACTTTTTTTGTAAAATAGAAATTCGACAGGTTTGATCTGTTAAGTGCCATTAAGTTCTATGGAGGCTTAGAATTGTAGAGGAATAGAATAGTCAGTGACAGCCTGGCCTTCAAGGACAAATTAATCCCCTCATTGTTTACAGCTTCACATCCTTCAAGGGGAAGTTAATTCCATCATTGTTTCACCCAGTTTCAACTGAAACTTAAACACATCATTGTTTTCCAATGCCAGTGCTCCTAAAATGGCTGCTGGAGCAGTTCCTGTTTGGGAAAAATTAAAAGGATTCATGGAAACAAGTGTCCGTTGAAATGCAAATTTTTCGAGTTTTAACAATGCTTTCAACTCGAAAAATTCAGGATTTTCTTTATACCATGTTGAGTTCATACAAGGTTCAAGGCCAGATAAAAAAAAAAATGAATTTTAGTAAATGTGCCCCTTAGAGTCAACTATTAGACATACAAACTATTACATTTTAATGGAAATTCCCCACAAACATATTTGTCATGTTGTTTTGTTTTGTAAAATGCTTGTTATCCAATAGTTAAACTGGGTTGAAATAAGACAAAAGTCTATCAAGTTCTAACCCCTCAAACCCCAGTGCCCATACCTACACATACTCATAAAACCTATCTATACATTTAGATAATCTATATACACCAATATCTATACTATGGGGCAGATTTATCAAAATGTGAGTTGAAATCTAAATACATAAAAACTTTTTTTTGTAAGCAGCATGTTTTCAATTGGTGAACTCTAATTGAACTCTAAATTTTACTCATTGATAAATGGGATTCTAAATATCCCATAGGAATGAATAGAACAAGTATGAGTTTTTATGTATTAAGCTCTCAACTCACACTTTCAAAAATCTGCCCCTAACCGTAGATTTTAGTATCACAATTTTTGTGACCATTCCATAAACAAGTTCATGTCTTTGTGGCAAAATTTTTATTATGCAAAATAATTCAACTTGCTGATTTTAAATGATAGAAACAGGGATGAATAATTGATATTTTAGCATAGTTAAAAAAGAAAACCTTGTCCACTTGAAATGCATGAAATGTATAAAAGTGTTTCTACCCAACATTTACAAATCTCTAAAGTCATCTCTAGTGGCAAGCAAAGGGCTGTCTTTAGAGGATTTGTCTAAAGAAATTAAATTATTTGAAATCATGTAAAGTTTGTATACAAGTCAAAATAACAATATTGTTAAATCTTCATTACTTAATATGATTGCCACAAAGATGTATCTATATGTTATCAATGCATAAAATCCTTATTAACTACCTTTAAAGAACAGAAGGTCAGCTTCTAATAGAACATGGATTTGAACATGTAGTTCAATATTTAGCAATCTCAAAAAATGTGTCACCATGTACACAGTTATTATATAGTGATCTTTGTAGCCATATTACTTCAAGTGGAATAGCTGCTTGATTAAGCACAAAATGCACATGCTGATCTTCACATTTAGATGCAAATGAGGGATATCATAAGCTTATTTATGCAAACATGGAACAAATCAGAGCAGCTCCTTCTGCCATGTTCTATTATCTTAATAAGCAATCTAGAAAACTTGACAATGTGCTTATTTGCCTTTTTTCTGCTACGTCGATTTCAAAATTGCAGTATATTCGAATCAAATTATATATTTAAGTAACAAGGGCCTGAGTAGTAGTAAATGGCATAAAATAAATATTTTAGGAAAAATAGAAACAGACACATCAACATAAACCAAACTGACTTTTCATGAATCTAATTTAAAAATATACCTAATAAATTATTTGTATCCACCAATGTTATGTAACCAATGTGGAAATTTGAATGTATTTTTGCTAGAGCAACTTCTAATGACTATATCAATCATATAGGCTGCTCAGCCACAAGAGAACTGATCCGTTTCTATTTAAAGTTGGTGAGCATTCACAATAGTTCACAATTAACACATTGTATTCAATGTAAATAATGTTTCTGTACCTGCAATTCCACTGTGCATTAGCTCAATTTGTCTAATGGAAATATGTAGGGGTGTATATATCAATGTTTCCTGTTGCTTCTTCCTCTTGTTTCTGCGAAGGCATGGCTGGCTGTGTTTGCAGTTTTTGAGTGAATCGCTCAACTCAAATTATGGTTCAAAAACTTGAATGCCTGATATCTATTAAGGAAAAAAAATCAGAAAATCTGAATATAAAACTTTGGCATCTAAAAGCTTGTGAGTTCATTTAGAAGCCAATGGGAGTTGTCCTAGGCAAACTCAAGCCATATTTTCAATTCAAGATTTTTTTGAGATTGTAGACTTGCTAATTTGAGATATTTGTTTTTTTTTTTATTTAAAAGAGTTTTCCTTATTAGTAAATAAGCCAATTTCAAACGTAGTGGACACCAAGCGCTCCGGACTCCGGGGTCTCTCATAAAATCAAATCTTTATTGTTACATTAAAAGAAGGAACGCCTATGAGTAAGTGTGCTTGGCACACGAAACGCGTTAGGCGTTCCTTCTTTTAATGTAACAATAAAGATTTGATTTTATGAGAGACCCCGGAGTCCGGAGCGCTTGGTGTCCACTACGTTTGAAATTGGCTTTTTTCCCCTTCAGCTACGGGTTCGGGGCCCCAAGCACCCGGACCAGCCAGGGATACCGGTGAGCTATTCTGACTTGCACTGACTATGCTTGACTATTGTGTTCCTTGAACAGCATTTGCGATACGTCCGGGGTTTTTACACCCGGACCTCACTGTTTAGATTGGTACGGATTGTATTTTGTGAATTGGAGCACTTATTATCATATGTAGAGAAATTTACTTTTGTTTTTCGTTTTCTGTTTTACTTTATATGATATATTATCCTACCTTTTTTTCTTTTATTAGTAAATAAGCAAATATTCAAAATGCGAGTTTATTCGAAGTAGAAAAACAATCTTGAATTCACAAACTTGAAAATTGCTAAATAAGTCCATTATTGCATGTAATTATGAAGGTATGATTATCATATTAAATGAGGTTATTTCCCTATAACATATCCAACTATTCTCGATGACCAATAAAATTAAATGACTTTTGGATTCAGAGCCCATAACAGAATTGGACTGACAGCTAGAAAACCAGGGAAACAAATCAGTAGTTTTAAAAGTAATTTTAAAATATCTTTATTTTTTTAAGGTTAAATATCTGAAATAAAAGAAAAAGTATAGAACACTAATTAGATGAGCTTAAAATATTAAAAAGGAAATGATGAGATGATAGAGTGCCTTTGAGGAAAGGATTATTCGGGTTCAACCTTTTCCTGCAGGGCAGGGTTTTCTTTTAATTACTAAAATTAACTTGTACTTTTGTACTTAGGTGAAAAAAAATGTCAGAAATGTATGTAAATTTGTATGCTTAACTATAGAGATAAATACACTGCTGCTCAGGGTTTTCTTTTTCTTTTTCAGACATTAATGAAATGTCTTTATGCCTTTAAAAAAAAAAAATAAATTAAAAAAAAAAAAAATATATATATACAGTATATATCATACAAAAAAGTCCAGCAACACTGGGATTTCTGCACAAATCAAAAAAGTATTTTAACCACAAAATGGATAATTACATGTTTCTTACCAATCTCCTAGCTCCTCTAGCTCAATATATGGGGGCCCCCATTTTTCTATCTAAAACTCAGCTATTCATTAATTTTTACTCACATCTTGATGATTATAGAAATATTGAACTTTTTTTATAGTATTAATATGTGTGAAAATGAAATGATTGTATATGCTTACATGGTATTTTAATCACTTTGCCAGATTGTTGGGCCAACAATCTGGCATTAGTCACTTTGCTCATTTGCGTATGGTGATGTCATGTTCCTAATTAATGGTTATCACTGGATATATATACTTGTTAAGGTGTAGGGTGTGGTTGCCTTGAGAAAGGTCCCAGGGAGGACAGAAACGTCACGGTGACCGTATATGCACATTTAAATATACTTTTTAGATTTGCACAGAAATTCCAGTGTTGCTGGTCTTGTTTGTATGATGTGTTATATTTTTACCGTGCACCTGGGTATATAATTAAAGCGGTGTGCCACCCTTCTGGTAATATACATATATTTACATGATTGGGTCCGAATGGAAAGAATTCATATTTTTTTCTACAATATTTAGTTAATTTCTGCAACTTTTTCGGGCTTTGGGTCAATTTGTGCGACAAAATCGTAATCGACACAGTGACTACAAAAATTTTGTTATTCATTCAAGCTTTGGTATCATGACTTTCCTTGGGCCAGGTTGGAGCTGTACAGTGCCATTGAGTCCTATGGGAGGCTTCCAAAATCATGCACTGAAGGTTCAAAGTCAGAAAGGTTTTTGCACCGTTTACGATCTTTTGGATATGAAAATTTTGTAACTTTCAGATCACACCGCAATATTTTTGTATGACCACGATATGAATTTTCGTGCAATTAACACATATCCCAAATGATTGTATTTAATCCGAAATTTTTGCCAATCGTACTTCTAAACTTCCGAAATTCGGACTTTGATCAGCCCCTAAGTGTTAATAAAAAAAAACATGAAAAGAATAATCACTACTGAGTTTTTCTGTAAGAAGATGGTCCCTTGTAAATGAACATCATATTCATTTATTAATTTTCAATGATCAATATTGACTGTTTTACTAAACTAGAAGAAAATAAAGGTTGTTACAGATACATTTCCCACTGACTTCTATGGAAACTCATCATGGTAGAAAAAATGCCTCTCAATATTTTCATAAATCAACCCCCATTTACTCCTGGAGATGCACTAAACAGTATCCTGTTGATTTATTTATATTCAAAGACAGCAGAGCTGAGTATCAACATTTTGGTTTTTACTAACTCTTGCAATGAAAGGTCTGCCCCAGCTTTAATACTATCTATTAAATTACATTTAAAGTCATTTTTTAAATATTAAAATGTGCTCTCTTTTATTAAGTGGACAGCTGCAGAACTGTTTGAATACTCTGCTTGACTTAATACATTAATTAATACAGGACTGAATCTGGATAATATCTCTACAGAAGATACCAATTTCTTTCATTTATTTAACCCTTTAACTGCCAACGATGTGTGTCTCCAACGCACATGCCACCTCTCCATAGAGTTTGTAGCAATGACAGCCCCCAGCGATGATAGCCAGCCAGGGGGGCTGTCATGCTGCTTGTTCTACTTCCTGCTTCCTCCTTCCCCCCAGCACCGGCCCACTGACACCAGGACTTCAGCATGGATGACCAGGCATGCGATCCCTGCTTCAGGACAGGTAGGGGTGTTTTTTTTTTGCATTTACACACACTTACACACACATACAATTACATACATTTCCACACACAATTTAGCAGTTTTGTTTTTTCATCTGCACACTTATATACACACTTACATACTGTCACACAACTTTTACATGTGTACACACACGTACACACAAACACATTTTTTTTTTTTCATTTTAACACTTTGTTTTTAGTTTCTTTTCCCTAAAAACTGTTTATTTTGACAGCGTGACTGTTGGATCAGATATTCTGACCACTAATTACACTGTTGTGTGACTTATTTTGTTGTGTCACTGATTTGCACAATTTTTGTAGTTTTATTGCATTTTTTTATCCCTGTATTAGTGTTCCTGATCTGTTTTTAGCATAGATTTGCCATGTGTAACTTTGGTGTAGAAAAATAACTTTCAAAGCTTAGGTTGTCCTGAAAAAAAATGATATATTGTCTTCCTGGGTAAAGTCCCCCCGAGGAAAGGCCCCTAAAGTGAAACAGTGCCAAATGTTCAAAAACTGTCTGGCAATACAAGTTCCGCTTTGACCAAAATGGCTGGCAGTGAAAGGGTTAAAGCAGGGTTAAAGGAACAGTAACATCAACAAAACAAAGTGTATCATATCATAGTAATAAATAAATAAAATGTACGGTTATCCTGCACTAGTAAATGTTGTGTGTTTCCTTCAGAAAAACTACCAAAACACAATAAAGCTGCTGTGTCGCCATGGGGGTAGCTATTCAAGTTGAAATAAGGCTAAATGGCACAGGTTACGCAGCAAATAACTATTGTATTTTACAATATCTGTTTATCCATTGTCTGCCGTGTAACCTGTGCCATTTAGCCCTATATCAACTTCAATGGCTGACCCCATGGCTACACAGCAGTTTATTTATATAAACTATTGTAGTGTTTCTGAAGCAAAACACAGTAGTTTTACCAGTGCAGGGCAACAGAACCTTATTTACGTTACTTTTTTGTGCTAAAACTCCCACATTCAAATAATGGTTTCCAAACATAAATGTTAATATTTATTAAGTGCAAAAAATTTGAAAAATGTAAAAAATGTAATCTAAGCTTTTTTCAGCATCTGCAGCTTAAATTTATGTTTTTATTCCTTTGGACAGCTTTGGGGGTAATGATGTGAGCATATATTTAACCTGCGGGTGCTGAAAAAAAAGCTGAGGTGTTTTAGGTCATTGGTGCAAAGCTGACTTCCAGTTCACAGAGGAATTCAAGCTGTCATCGCCTTTTTGCCTTTCTCCTATGGGGCACTTTGCAAGTCTAATTCAAGCTGAAGATGTAAAAAAATCCAAGGGGATGTAAGCCTTGCCTATCATTATAGCTGTTTTCGGGGGTATAAAGTTAAAAAAAAATGTTTTACTGTAACTTTAAAATAAATTGGAAAATTCAGTAGGCATATACATTCCAATGGTTAAAAAAAGCATAAAAATGCTGATGGATGATTGCTCTTTTTTTAGTTTAATAGAATATTGAACTAGTATTTTTTTTTTTTTTTACACAGTTTGCTAAAGTTTGATAAAGAGACCCCTTAATGTCTATTGACATCAATGTCTTGACAGTAAACAGTAGTGGCTTTCCTGTCTAAAGTTTGCATAGGCATACTAAGGTTTGGCAGGTTGTTTGGCCAAATTTTGTTAAGACTATTGTATTCTGTCTATAAAAATAAAAAGGTTCAGTTCATCCATAATAGGAATATATGAATTGTGTTTTGCAGTCACTTCCAGTGAATTATGATTTTTGTTTTTAGTGGCTAAAAGTCTCAAAACTTTCACAAAATTGCCACAAAAATTTACGGTCACGTCAAAAAAGGAGCACGCCGTAATTCTCCGTAGTTTTGCTAATTTTTTGATAAAGTGAAATGGGACCGATTTGCTAATCACTAAAAACATATTAAAAGTTGATAAAGTAAAAGTTGATGCTGATATATATGTTGAGGTCACCAAGCGAGGGGATCTTCTCCTGATATCCCCACCTACGGGTTTGTTGTTTGGCAACGAGCCAATGTGGTCCCTAATCCAACGGACAAATCAAACCTGCCTGATCGAGATCTGCCTAATTTCACACTAGATGTCGGTCAGGCCCGTCATTCGTGCCCATACACGGGCAGATAAGCTGCCGAATTGGTCTAAAGCAGTGCTGTCCAACTTCTGCGGTGCCGAGGGCCGGAATTTCTCGCGCATACATGGTGGAGGGCCGCTAATGGAAGCCACTCCCTCCTTTTAAACCACACCCACTTCAAACCACACCCATTTTATCACAATGGTGGTAGTGCAGCAAAAACCCAAATGCTTGGCCCTCACTGTAGGGATATCAACCATCATTCATATTTGAAAGAATTATATTATTATATTAATTATATTATTATATATGTCATATTAAGACACACCCTAAAATCCATGACTTCTCCTCCCCTGTGGATAGCACAGCAACCCCCAGCACATAATTACACACCTTAGGGACCATTTACTGGCTATTTCCAACAGCTAACAAACTCCCAGAACAAACCCCTGCCAGGTTCACCTCTCATAGGCAGCATAGGGTAGCACTCTGCCCAGGGCCAGATTTATCTTCAGGGCGCCCCGAGGCCGCCCCCGTTGGTCGCCCCGAGGCCGCCCCCGTTGGTCGCCCCGCCCCCTGTGCGCATGCGCGAAAGCGCGACACACCCCCGTGCGCAGGTGCGAGTGCGCATGCGCAAACCTTTAAACTCCCATACGGAGCAGTGGGGAGAGGTCCCGACTGCTCCGTATGGGAGCCAAATTTAAAAATTTTGTTGCGGTGGGGCGGCATGCCGCCCCTAAACTTCTGCCGCCCTAGGCCTGGGCCTTTGTGGCCTTTCCACAAATCCGGGCCTGACTCTGCCTGCCCTACGCTACCTGTGTGTGCCATACTCTGCCTGCCCTATGATGCCTGTGTCTGCCATATGCTGCCTGTGTGTGCCATACTCTGCCTGCCATATGCTGCCTGTGTGTGCCATACTCTGCCCTACCCTGCCTGTGTGCCATACTCTACCTGCCATATGCTGCCTGTGTGTGCCATACTCTGCCCTACCCTGCCTGTGTGTGCCATACTCTGCCCTACCCTGCCTGTGTGTTCAATACCCTCCCTGTCCTATGCTGCCTGTTTGTGCCATACCCTCCCTGCCCCATGCTGCCTATGTGCCATACTCTGCCTACCCTATGCTGCCTACACACAGGACTGAGGTGTGAACAGGAGAACAATATGGGTGATTACAGCCTGAGCCTGAGGTGTGAACACTGCAGGGGGTAAACAATGCATAGATTAAAAGGTGTGAACAGTACAGGGGATTACATATTTAAACAATACAGAGGGATTACAGCCTGAATCTGAGGTGAGAACCATGCAGGGGGGGGCAGTTAATCTCAGTACTGCTACCATTTAAAGTTTATACAAGGGTAAACCATCAAAGCAGCCAGACAGGTGGGGGGCCACACAGAGGGGGGTCGCGGGCCGCCAGTTGGACAGCACTGGTCTAAAGGACCGATATTGGCAGCTATAATCGGCCCCTGTATGGACACCTTTACATGATTTTTCTTTGTTTTATTTATTATCAGCATTTTCAATACAGTTATCTATTTTCTCAATTACTTCTCCTCTCTGCTGCCTAGTGTTATATTGGTGACAGACAAAAGCACAAAGCAGACTGTGTAATGATCTTTTGTAATACAAACATCTGGTTTACTGGGTGATTTAAAATGTATGTGTAGTTACTACAGCAGCTTAAAACTTACTTCATTGTTTCTCATTTTCTAAACCCATTATAGTTACATAGCACATCAGGTTGAAAAATTTTTTTCTAACCTTTGTTAAAAAAAAACAAAAAAAAAAACAGATTGCTAAAATCAATATAGGAAACATACCAACACTGCATCTTATATACAGTACCATAACAAAAACTACAGTCCTGGTATTATAACAAAAACATGAATGCAATGAAAAGAAAAAAAACAGGGACTGAAAATAGTATATATTCTAAATCTGGTGAATATCAGTGAGAGGGACACAAAGCAGATTAATATGAACTAATTTAATATGATTTATTAGAAAAAATATTTAAAACAATGGTAGGTTTTAGGTTTTGGCATTTTCCTTCACCAAAAAATTTGCAAAACCACAGAAAAATTTGTGAAAAATGGGTGTTGCAAAATTTTTTTTACATGGCCAAGCCCATTTCGACACAGCCACGGCCATTTTGACGTGACTGTGTCCATTTTGATGTGACCATGCCCATTTCACCATACCTCACCCATTTTTACACAACCAAGCCCAGAAGTTTCGCTAAACAATTCAGCAACAGTGAAATGCAAAAATTCGCTGCGAATCCATGCTTGGTGAAAACATTCACTCACTAGTAGGTTTAAAACACACACTTATAAAATAGTTTGTTGCTAGGAGTTTAGAAATCATTTAAAATCAGACTGGCATAAACAATAAAATAAAACTTGGGCCTTGTTAGAGAGTAGTGGCTGATTCTTAACTTCATAGAAAAAAATTACACTTATCAAAATAGTTGATACAGACTATAGGTCACCAGAAATGTAAAATAAAAGGCAAAAAGGAGGTATTGATATAATTGAAATAATACTTGTGACATATAATAACATTAATTTTCTTGCAAATTGTTTAACACAGCTGTTCTCATAGGGGCGCATTTACTTACTCACGAACGGGCCGAATGCGTCCGATTGCGTTTTTTCGTAATGATCGTTATTTGGCGATTTTTCGGAAAATTGTTGCGACTTTTTCGTTGCCATTCCGAATGTTGTGCAAAATCTGGCGATTTTTTCGTAGCGTTACTACTTGCGCGAAAAGTACGAAAGATTCGGATTCATTCAAGCTTTAGTATGGTGACTTTTCTTGGGCCAGGTTGGAGCTGCAGGGTGCCATTGAGTCCTATGGGAGGCTTCCAAAGTCATGCTAAGTCTGAAAGTTTCGCCCGCCGCTTACGAGCGCTCAATACGAAAAAGTCGCGACAAGATACGAGCGCATCGTAATGGCTATGAAAAACTCGTATTGGTAACGAAAAAGTCGCGACAATTTCTGAAAAGTCGTAAAAAAATCGCAAAAAATACGAAAAAGTCGCAAAATGTTCGTTTTCCAATCGTAATTTTTCCAATTCGGATTCGTGGGTTAGTAAATGTGCCCCCTAGTTTCTGTTTCTGACAAAATTCTCAAGAACAGATGTATCAATATCAAATTCAACGTTTTTCCTGTCTTTTTTTTGATTCTTTGGGCTGGCATGCTACAAAAGGTATCTTACAATTAGGCCCATTTTCCTGGTGCCTGTAAAAGACACTGGGCATAAGGTAATAAAACGCATAAACTAAATAAAAAAATCACAAAATATAAGAATAAGAACTTGCATTCTGCAATGCAGTAATATTCATTGAGCAGCTTAATACATTGCAAACATTTTTCTGTGTTGCTTATTCTTAAGACCAGCTTAAGGGTGGCGTAATTTTTATTTATTTTGTTTTACACAAAGTAACTGCTTTTTATTTAGACATTTTATTACATTCATTGCTCAAATAGAAAAATTTTTGCATAGCACACATTTTCTACTAACTAAGAATCACGGTGAATCATTTTTATTGACAATTCTTACAATTTTTTTTATCTGTTTATCATAGTTTACAAAAGGAGATGATTGGTACAGGCAGGCTAAAGGATATTGGAGGGGGAAGGGATGGAGCTGACAGCAGATCTCACATTCTTTCTCCTTTAATACCAATGATTGCCAAGGGGGTGCTCTAGGGGAACCCAGTCACTCATGACTTAGTGCCCAGATGTATCCAATGAAAAGGCACATTATTTGACAGACATTTATTCTGCTTTGGTTTCAGACTGGGATCTGCCTGGCAGTACATGGGGACAAAAATTAGAATTATATGCTTATAATGGAGTCTATAGAAGATGTCCTTTCTGTAAGTCCGAACTTTCTGGAAAATGGGTTCCCGGGCAATTGATACCATAACTGATATATTATTAGTATTATTTTATAGGCTGGATCCCTAAAGCTTTTAATGTCAGGGGGCTACTAGATAGGACTTTTGAAGGCAAGGTAGTAGGATCATTGTAGATGGGCTCGGGGAAACATGTTTAGCACCCCTAAAAATTGGTTATTTAAATAGAAATATTTAATCCTGTTTCAGCCGCTATATTTTGGCCTTCAAAACATATAAATTAGAGAAAAATTAGCTACTCAAATTTTGCTAATCAAAATATTTCAGCAACAAGAAATGTTTGGTTTTACCAAAATGATGCTTTAAATCAAGGAGCTTGATGTATTTGGTTTGGTTCTGCTTAGCAAAAGCTGTTGATTTCACTGAGCAGAAAGTTCTTTATTGCATTTATCTCATGTGACATCCCTGTGCCAACAGAATGTAGCATCAAAGCAATTTCCACTGGCAAAACAATTTACACTTTACAAGAGTCACATTTTGTTTTGCCCATCTCTGTATATTATTTGCGAATGTGTTACCTCCTCTTTTAAATGTCCATCTGAAAATACAAAAAAGGATAAAATGTGTTTTAGTTAATAGATGTCATTTATGCAATCATTCAAATGTTTGCAGCTCTGAATCCTGATTGCTGCTGCTTCATGGATTCTTATTCCCGCACCCCTGGGTCCTGTTCCTTGTGTTGTTTTTTTTTTACCCCTACTTGCTCCTGTTGCGATTATGTAGAAGTCAATGGCAGATGTCGCTTTTACAATTGAACAATCTTTCTTTGCTTTGTGGTTTTAGAGATTTTTTTTGTCATATGACAAATCAAAAAGGTTGCAGTTTCCGTGTTTTTCTGTGATTTTTTTTCGTTTGTGCTTTTTCTATTTGAATATTTGGTAAATGACTGACATTTGTGGAAAACAGTTTAGTTTTGGTTTTATGTAAATATAAACCCCCCCAAAGTAGTTAAATTGTGTGGAATGGCTTTTAAGACAACATATAGCTCTGGAATGTCATCCGGTTGTATGTTGTAAATAACATAAGTTCATAAGTTTATGAAAGAGTTTAATGTAGGACATCATATGGAGAGTATTTTGAAGTGTAATATTAGCTTTAGAAAGTCTGTGCTAATGCTTATTATCTGGTGGTAGAATAACAAATTCAAAGGAGAAGCAGACAAGAAGGGGTTTCTGAGGGATTCATTAGCAGAAAATATGTGATGAATGGTTATCCTATCTATTTAAATAGAAAATAGCACCTTTTTCTTTGGAAACCATCTGTATAATGGGCAATGAAAAGTGTGTATTATGTGTAATATGATGATTTATAAATATATGGATAGTTGTGTTGAAATGTTAACATATTATGGAGTATATTTAAACTACTTTCCAGCACTATGTATGGAAACAGAACTCTACAAAACATGGTTGGTTGGTCTTTGCTTGTACCTGTAATATAAGCCACACATTATAGCACAGGCAAGATATTGCAGCACACACCAAACTGTGCTTCAAGGGAAAGGAATTTTTCATAGGTGGAGCTTAACCATCTAAGGTACTCCATAAGAAATGCAGACTGACACGCACGGAGCCTGACTAATTCACCGTAATGCTATTTGAAGGATGGTATACAGTACTAAATCCTAGGTTTGGAATTGTATATTTTTTATTGTGGCTTGAGCCCCCCCTCCCATCCTGAATAATGTGGTTTGTGTGTTTTAATAAATGCCAATTGGAAGAGCGTTTATTGTTCTACTTCATGAGAGCAGGTTTATATAACTATAGTATTTATGACTATAGATAGATTGTACTGTCATATAATGTATATGCCTATTTTAAATTTTAAGTATTTACCCCACATTGCTGATGTCATTGTATTATATTCAATGTAAACACACTTTTTACAGTTTTCTTTTTTTTTAGAGCTTTGTGGTTGGATTTACATTTTGTAAAAATCTCTGAATGTCATCTCAGCTAATACTTAAGATATACCATTATAAATATTAGAGTTTTTCATTATTCCAAACTTGACATATATAATAACTGTTATGCTTGAGGTATTGTTCTCAGTTTTTTTCATTTGCTTTAATGTTACATTTAAATTGATCCATTAGCAGTGACCCTTATTTTCTATAGGCAACACATTTTAAATACTTGTCTACATTGAATTAACACAATATAATGAAGTGATTAAATGTTGTTTTGAAAGGATGCTTCCTTTTATGCCAGTCCAACAAAATGTGATTTACACCTGATCAAGCATATTAGCAGACATTAATGTTTTCTTTAAAACTTCCCATACAAACAAAGCATTCCTATGGGACATAAAAGGCAGATGTTCTTAGTTATTATGTGATATGAATTCTGTCTGGTTTTGCTAAACATTAATCGCAAAAGAGGAAAAACATAATTAAAAGTGTTTTGGTCTTCAAAGAAAATAATTAAAATAAGCCTTGTATTGTATGTGTGTTAACTTTTTGCTAAAAATATCCCAGCAACAGCTTTCTGGATAATTTATCACAAGAAAATTGTCTGCCAGTGAACAAAATAATCTCCACAGGTAGAACAATACACTTATTACAAGCTGTGAATTGTTCCAGCATCATAAAATTTGGTCTAGAAATGCTCATCATTTATTTAATTGTAACATGTGCCATTTGGATTTTGAATATGATTTTATCAGAGGAAATCCCTGACATTGTACGCAGAATTGTCTTTGGTGCCAGAATAATACACTACATTTGTAGTTTACATTTTTTATTGTATTTTTTCTTTATTTTAGCTGTGTATTTATTAGAAAATAAATAAAGCACATAAACCAAAATGTTAATATTTACTTATACTAATATTTTGTTTCAGAGTTCCAGTAGCGTCAACAGTTACAACTGACTTGTGCCAAGTAAATCAGATGCTTAAAACTGGCACACGTTAATTATAGGATGTACTGCTACATCGCACTGCTGCTATTATGTTGCAATTCTAAGAAAAAACACTGAATTAAAAAAAAAATGATGAATAATGTATTATACAATAGTAATGAGCAAAATTGTTCGGCAGACATGGATTCAAAGGGAATTTCTTTGTTTTGCCATTGGTAGATTCTTCTGTGAAAATTGTGGGAAAATTCGTTGTGTGAAAAAATATTGTTTTTAACACACACGACAATTTTTATTGATGCATGTCATTTTTTGGGATTTCCATTTTCATCGAAACGGGACAGATTCGCTCATCACTATTATACAGAGCAGAGTTGAACCATTATGAAAACAGACATTTTAACAATTGTAAATGCATTGTAGAGTAAACTGTATTTGCTTTAATTAGCTTTGTATTTTCTCTAAGCTTATTGCTATTTTGTGTTAAACCTACACCTGTCAGAATGTTGCTCCAGTAGCCCAATGACCCGTAGGGAAACGTAGGGAAGCAGGGGCATGACGTAGCAGTAGGGCAGACATAGCAACTCCCAGTTTTTATTTGATTGGTTGTTTTGTATTAGGGGTATAAATAGCTGAAAAAGTTCCCGCTCCTCATCCGTTTTAGGCAGCATAGGAAAACACCCACCCTCCCTCCCTATAGAGGTGGAGGCAACGAGTGGTGTTGGCGGGGTGATTGAGTTGGGGGAAAACAATGGTTGGGTTAGGAAGGGACTTTGATAATTGTTTGGGGATGGCATGCCTGGAACCTCAGGGGTAAGTAAGTGGATTAGGAGGTGATTTTTGTTGGGTAGGGGGTTCCCGGGCTGGAAGGGCAGCTATACAAACATTTGTATTGTGTTCATGAGTTGTTTTGTATCTTATATGTTCTTATGATATGTTTTAAATTAAAACTCTGATTGTTATTATTAAATGTTCTGCGGCCATTTTTATCCCAAGAATTGGTGTCCATGTGTTTATTGGGGTTGGTAAGTAAAAGAGCCAAAGGGGTTAAGGTTGGGAGAAAGGCAGGTCAAGATCCGACTGGATTGGGTATGTGTGTGCAGCACAGTGGGTTGTGGGGCTAAACAATGACACCTTCACCCACCAGTATTATATCACAGCCATAGAATACTAAACTCTGTACTATAGATTTATAAATATGCTAATCATTTTTCCACTTGTTTTAATGAACTGACCCCTGTATATCTTGGAAGTCCTTACTAAATGATGTTGGTGAATATTATTAAATTAAGTTTCTATTAATAATCATTCTAATTCTATATATAACAATAATAATTGTATGAAACAATTATCAAAATTCATACTCATGAAGTCAATTTATATTCAGCTGATTAGCTGTTTTTCTTGCACTTCATTTAAGGACCATCTTTTCATTTCATTAGCTGTTAACGGTTATAAAAACACATTTTTGAAGCAGAACATACTATTCTATATTTCTATATAGCATAATGTACTATTCTATATTTTCTTTTGCTTGGCCTACAGTAATTCCTGTTATGTTTTTATGTGAATGTCTTTGTCAGTAATTCTACTGGTCACCAAATATTAGTAAAAAATGAGAATAATATGTATAATACCTGGAGTATAAATATCTTTACATAGATTTTAATAAAATAATTAACACTTTGAACAGTAAAACATTAGGGCCGCTGAACAGTTCTCCAATACTACAGAATGCCATAATGTCATAGGAAGGTGGACACTTGCAGAATATTGCTTGGGGAACCAGTTAGGTTTTCAGCCAAGCTGACAAATAACCACCCTCAGCAACTTTAAAAACCCTTGAGTAAAGGATTGGGTCATACTCAATGGAATGCCAAAATCAGATTGATTAAGTAGATTGCTAGGCTTTTGTAGGTGGGCAGCACATGTTTTGTAAACAAAATGTGGTTATTGACCTCCTACCAGTTGAGAGGTGTGAGCTGACCTACTTTCCGGCAATGTATCATGATTCTTTACATTCATGTGTAAGGCTTTCTGCAAGGTCAGTACGTTGCAAGTGAAAATCTCTGCAGTCACTGACTTATCTTGTTTCTAACAACTTCCCAAACTATAAGATCATATTTAATAATATTTTATATTATTTCACTATAATGTAACACTTTCTTGGTACCAATATCCAGGGCCACACTGTGGCACTAACAGAATAGATCCCAAGCCTCCGCTAAGTGGGAGATTTGTGGGATAAGTTTGGATAAGTTAAGTGCTTCCACCCATGGCTAATACCAGATACTTGTGTCCATACAACTCATATATCACATATAATAGACAATAAACCACACGATCAGTAGTAAACTGTAATATATTAGCAGGAATATATATAATCAATCAATATAATCAATTCAATAATCAATTTAGTGGGAACAGTGGAATATCAATGTCTATATAACAAAAAGAATATTAAGGAATATAATACTGTGGTAGTCGCCCCTTATATGAAAACCGCCCAAGGTCTTTTAAGAATGCATAGTGTCCTTCAGATCAGAAACAAATCCCTCAGCAGCCATGTTTTTGGTTGTCCCAGATTTAAAGTCACAGGGCTGTGCATTCACGATAACTACAATAACTTGAGTGATGGTAGAAAAACTAAATGTAAGACCTCTATCTAGTCAATATATTTCTAAAGCCAAATTTTGACATAAATGAGGAGGTATACAATGTTTTCTTCAAGGCACAATGAAATATAACAACATGTTGTCTTCATTAGCGATGTGCGAAATGTGACTTTTTTGATGTGACCACAATTTTTTGGAGCGTCCGCAACTTTTTTTGGACGCATCTTTTCTGTGGCAAAATGTTACGCCTGTTTTACGAAAATTCGCCGATGGTGAAATGCGGAATTTCGTTGCGAATCCATGCCTACCAAAAAAAATTCGCTCATCACTGTTAGCATCCTACTAACAAACTGTACCTGCTTACCTTTTTCTTGATTTTACTTTATCACTTTTTATTGTGGAAAAAGGTAGCATTGTTGACCTGCGCTATACCGTATTCAGTGATCCCTAGTGCTTCAAGCAAAAAAACATTATTGGAGTGTTGATGTTCTTTATATTGGGATAAACAGACTAATTACTTCAATCCAGCTGAAGCTGCATTTGAAAAGCATTTTAAATTCAGCATGTTTACTGAGGTCATGTATATACAATCAAGTATTTTGTTTTACTGTTTCAATAATTAGCTACCGTAAAGGAAATGCTTTGGTCCATTTGTTCTCATTAGCTATCCTATGCGTTATCAGCATTGTGTAGCATTATTTGAAAATGTTTATTTGGAGGGGCTTATAAATCTTAAATCAGGTGATCTAGAAAAAAAATAGTTACTGGAAGAGTGATAAACATTAAATCTAGTGCCTTTATATCCTCACCATAGTTACCTTTCATATACAGTAATCCAGAATTTCAAGTACCTAGAATTTAATCACTGTAAAATCTTGCTCAAGTTTATGTGATGTTTATAGAATGAAATACTGTATTTTATTTAAGGCATACTGACAAGGGCCATGGTTTTTACAGGAATGTGTCAGCATCACTTCAACCCTATCAGTGCCAGGTGAGTTTTGCATTTTCTTTCATTTCAAGACCATTTCTGGGATGGATGGATATATATTATGTCAAAGAAAATGTGCCTGCACTCCAAACACTCTATCAAGGTGCACGGTCAAAAAAATACATATGTTTGGTAAGGACCAGCACTCTCGAAATAAAAACAACAACACGTCTTTATTTCACATATTTGGACACAAGTGGTATGTGAAATAAAGACATTTTGTTGTTTTTATATTTAAGAGTGCTGGTCCTTACCAAACATATATATATATATATATATATATATATATATATATATATACATCCTTGATAAAGGTCCTAATGAGGACCGAAACGTTGGTTTTTAAACAATGAGTTTTCAATTAAAAAAAAAAAAAAAAAAATTTTTTTTTGAATTTTAAGGGTGTGCCGGCCATGGATTATTTCATGCTAAATACTCAGATTTTGGCTGTGCACCCCACAGAATACTAAAGCCTTGGAGTGCAGACACCATCAGGACTGATATATATATATATATATATATATATATACAGAATATATATCTAACCCCACTCCTTTATGGCTTTAAATACCAGCAAAAGGAAAAATAATAATGAATGTTTTTCATAACATGGGTAACAAAATCAAAATACTGTATATTAATATAAGTTTAGAATTAACTGGTTTGAATGCTCAGTGTCACCCAAACATACTGTACATAGTTTTTTTGGAGATCCATGAATATTTAAAATGTAGATCACAAACCCACAACAGTATAATGCTTAAAAGAACAGAAATGTACCTTAAAATTAGTTGACCACAATAAACAATATACATTTTGAAAGTATGCATTTGAAGTAATGAATAAAACAGTAGGTCACCCCTATATGAAAATGTCAAAAGTCCATTTAAGAACAACATGAAGCCTATTTATTATAATGTGTAAAAAAAGAACAGCAACAAAATTAGCCACACATTGCCAGGTGTTAATAGGTAAAAAAACAGCATAATTTTTGCGCATTTTTTCTGGAATTTACGTAAAATAACTGCATAAAATGTGTCATTCTGACTGCAAAATTTGACATTTATTTTACACAGCTTTTTACATTGTTTTTTCTGAGAATATTGTTTTACGCAGCATAATAGATAGGCCCCTAAATGTGCACAATAGGGGTCTGTAAAGATTTATTACTTGTTTTCAGGTAGTGTGAGCAGAGTTATGTGTTGCAACACCAGATTGAAGCACCTTAAGGGGTGTAAAAGCAATGGGTCTCACCAACTCCCAGAGAAAGAAGAATAAATCCTGTGAGGCAGAGAAGATGCAGAAAAGCAGTCTGGCAGTTTCAATCCATGCTGAGCTTGAGATGCTGGCTAGAGAAAGGCCTCCTGGTATCCTGAGGAGATCCACTGCACATATTATAGAGGGTAATCCCAGTTCCTGATCAAAGGGTATATATATCATGTTGTATAAAAAGTGGAGTGAAGCATTACGGGTGATGTTGCCCAGAGCAACCAATCCGCAATTAGATTTCTAAACAGTTAGAAAACCAAAGCAAAGCATCTGATTGGCTGCTATGAGCACCATCACCGGTAATGTTTTACTCCACTTTTTACACAGCATGATAAATATACCCCTACACCCTGGGAGCTCACTACAGGGCTGAAATTCTAACTATCCTACAGGGATCCCACAGTTCCTACAGTAAAAAAAATAAAGGCAATTTTCTTCCAAGCACAATAAAAATAGCTTCCAGCAGCAATAAAACAAAAAACAAAAAAAAATATCACCGTAAGTCCAGTTTTACATGCCTCAGACCAGGTAGGTGCGTGTGGTCAGGCACATAGACCTCTATGCATCGAGTTCCCAGACCTCTCTCATTGTCTATTTCAGAGTCCCTGAGAGATTGACCAGTCAGGGTGTTGAGGACTACTGACTAACATCTGAGGCTCATCAGACCCAGCTGATCAGCCTGTAGCTCTTACTCTGCTACAGTACCATTTTAAGAAGTTTCATTTTTCTTCTTGGTTTAATTAATTGAATGATCTTCCCCAGCGAATAAGATGCAGAGATGCCCTTATACTGACAACAATTTCATATATAATATCCTAGTCACTAGTCCTATTTACTCCCTTATATACCTGTCTTTGCAATCTACTGTAATATAAACGACAGCCATGTTAAAGGAGAAGGAAAGGCTAATAAAGAGTTAATCTCAAGTTGCAGGCATACCTTCAGTTGTCTTAATAGTGCCCTTAAGTCTCCCCATATTCAGATGATCAGAAACCAAACAGGAAAAAAAACCGCTGAGCTGGGTAAAGAAGATTCCCATAATGCCTCGCTCCTGCATTGACTTGGTGACCAGGACTGTTGGCGGCGCATGCGCACATGTCCCTCTTCAGCAGCACAAGCAGGCGTGCTCCCCTTCTGAGATAGACCGGCAAGCGACGCGCTATATAAATAGCGCATACAGCGGCGAGCCGGGCCATTTGTGGAAGCAGCAGGACAGGCGAGTGCTGGTGGGGGGTGGGGGGAGCGGGCAGCGCAACCTGTTAATCTTGTCAGCCTGAGATATGCCAGCACATTTGTATTTTTACCAGGAGGCGGGGGGCGGGGTGCTGGTGGCGGCTCTGCAGCAGGACAGGCGAGTGCTGATGGGGGGAGCGGGCAGCGCAAACAGTTCTGATGGGGTGGGGAGGTGCTGGTGGCTCTCCACTGAAACTAGTATGTAGTTTGTAGTAAGTGTATCTCTGTTAATCTTTCATTAGGCAAGCCAGGAATATAGTGTTTTTACACAGCAATAGTAGTACTATTTAAAAGTGTGCTTAATAGATTTTGACTTTCCTTGTCCTTTAAGCCCCCTTATTTTTTAAATGCTAGCACAACACAAAAAGTTGTAATTTAGCATTACACATTGTAGTATTGATGAGTAAACTTGCCACAAAATCTCTATATTGTAGTTTATAAAGGGGATTAATAAGAAAGCTCTCTGTAAAACCCTGTTTCATCTAATCAAACCATTTTCATAAAAATATACTTTTTTAGTAGAATGTGCCATTGGGTAATCCTAAATAGAAAATTTACATTTTATGAATTAAGGGCCGCCTCCTGGGATCATAGGTTTCACAGTGCACACAAACAAGCCAAAAAAGTAAGTCCATACACGGTTCCTTGTAAACTCAGTCTGTTAACCGCTGGTGCAAATCCTCCTGATGCACCTGGCCAGGTGCCTATAGTAATGAGCACAAAAAGAAAGGGGGAAAAAAGCACACAAAACGAATTGCTGGTGTAAAAAATACCTCCAACCTGTTTATTGCGGAGTGCACATACAGACCAAACATTTCAAGAGCTACATGCGCTCTTCATCAGTGGAAAAAGTTACGCACATTATATGTACTTGCTAAATTACGCACATTGTAAATAATGCACGTTTTTTTCTGCGTGATCTGGCGTATTATGCAGGGTTGGATTTCAAAACTCGCCGCCCCCGGTCCCACGCCCCCCCCCCCCTTGCGGGGGCAAGCAAGCGCGCATGCGCCGTGGGCCATTGCTCCGTATGGGAGCAGAAATTTTGAGATTATTGTGCGGCTGGGCGGCATGCCGCCCCCAGGTTTCTGCCGCCCTAGGCCTGGGTCTTTGTGGCCTCTCCACAAATCCGGGCCTGGTATTATGTCAGACGCCCATACGGAGGTGGGGGGTGGTGCTTATGGGTATGTAAGGGTGTTGGGCATCGCTATTAAATTGTGTGTACTTTTTCCACTGATGAAGAGAGCATGTAACTCTTGAAATGTTTGGTCTGTATGTGCACTCCGCAATAAACAGGTTGGAGGTATTTTTTTGACACCAGCAATTCGTTTTGTGTGCTTTTTTCCCCCTTTCTTTTGTGCTCACAAACAAGCCAAGGCACACATACATGCTAGGCCACATCAGCCTTTTGCTTCCACACTTCTTCCTGTTACAGCTAGAGATGTTTTATTTCTGGTCATGTGATCTCTGAGGGAGCACCCAGCCCGTCACTAAATGGTGGATCAAGGGAAAGGATGAATCTGTCCAATTCATTCCGCAGAAAAATGTGCGAAACTGCTGGAAAAAAAACAGCAAAACAAAATTTGTGAAATGTGGCTGCCGCATGACTTTTTTTTGCTGCACGCGCCTTTTTTTACATGAACGACTTTGTTTGACATGGTCGTGGCTTATTTTTTATGCAACCTGACTTTTTCTTAGTTCTGCAAATTTTTGTTGCAGAGAATTTTTGTTGCAGAGAATTTTTGCTGCCGTTTCGTGAAAAAATTTGCCAATGGCAAAATATGGAATTTTGCAGCCAATCCATGCCTGCCAAAAAAAATGCACACACTAGACAAGACAAGATAAAAAGCACATTACACTTATATAGCAGCCAAATCTGGTGTTTTGCATTTCCTACCTTCAGCAAACTATATTGATTTCAATTAGCCAGCTTGCTGGCAGGGAATCTTATTACCAATCAAAACTAAACTATAGCAGCTTAATATGCCTTTATGCATAAAAGGAAGAAAAGATATTCTCATTTTCAAAACTTAACCCCCTTTTTGATGTAGAACAATCTAACCTCAGCTATTTGATTCTATTTTCCAGCCATTTACTTTTTTAGGTCAAAAAATGTCCTCCTCTAATTTGCAGTAGGGCAAGCTTCTTAATAAGCAGAGCGCTCTAGAAGAGAGGATATTGGTGCTTGGAGTCAAATATCCCAAAACGGTAATCTGTTGTTTAGGGCTGTTGGAGGGTAACCAAATGAAAGCACTGAGTATAACAAATGTGATTAGAGTGGATAAGTACCATCTGGAAGTGACTGGCCTAACAGAAATAAAATTATGCACACTATTTCCTGGAAGAATATTTTTATACTAATGTTTTACAATAAATGTGTTCCACATTTTAGCAAATGTTCCAGCACCACAGAGCTTTGCATTTTGTGTCAGAAAAAAAGTCATCCAGTCCTATGTAGCAATTGTTTTGTCATGAGAGTGAGTCAATGATGTGTTGAAAGTGTTGCCAATGACCCACACAAAAAGAGTGCTAATCAAAACTATGTGCTGTGACTATGCAGACAAAATTAAGAAAGAACTTTGCAGAAAGTTGTAGTAAGATTTTTTGCAGCTATTTGTTAAACCCATTGTTGAATTAACTTTTACATGCCAGTGTCCCTTTGAACTTGTTCCTTGCGTTCCCAGTAAACACAAAGCTGATATACTGTAGATCAAGGGGAACTGAGAATCTCAAAATCTATAGCATCAGTACTTCTGATTCTACAGCTTGTGGCACTAAAGGCACTCTTGCACCTCTTAGTGCTCTAGCTCACTGTACTCACTGTACTATAGAACTTCCTATTCCTAGCAGCTGGCCGCTGGCAGCCTTCCTATTCTCTGAGCATGTGTGTAACTTGATCCTGTCTCCTGTTCTGAGCTACACATGCCCACCAGCCAATCAGAAGCAGATCTGGCAGAGGGGAGGTGGGGGGAATGAAACACATGTGCAGTATGAAGCAAGGAGGGAAAGGAAGGGAGAATACCTTTTTAGAGATGGCTGCCTGTTCTAGAAAATGTGAAGTAAGTGTGACTGAGTAAATATTTGATTAGGTGAGCCAAAAGTGTGGGGTTTTTACTAAACAATAGGAGGACTATTGGGCAGTATGCTTTTTAAATTTTGACTTGCATTCTCCTTTTAAAAAAACTCGATTTTGAGTTATGGTCCGAAAATGCAAATGTCTGGTATTTATTAAGTACACAAAAAAAGTCAAGACATATTCCGAAACTCAAATTTTTTCGAGTTTTTCGAGCTTGTATAAAAAGTTTGTTAAAAGCTTAAAAAAAAAAAAAAATTTGAGATATTCAAGTTGTTTATTCAAACGAGTTTTCCTTATTGATAAATAAGTGACCATTCCATATGCGAGTTTATTCAATTTAGAAAAACAAACTCCAATTTACAAACTTGAAAACTGATAAATAAGCCCCAAATAAGTTTGTATATAGAATAAATAATGGAATTTTTGCACATTTATTAATCTAAGCTTTGGCAAAGCGGCAGTTCAGTGCCATCCAACAAATACATCAAATTATCGTAAGGTTAGTGGACACCAAACAATCGCACATCTAGCAGTTTTTCATTCAACATTGGTCAGCAAATCGGGCAGGTTTGAAAATTTGAATCATTAGCAATGAAATTTGCCCTATTGTCCAATTGTGTGCAGGACCAAGCGGGTAGTTTTCCTAGCTTCAACTAGATGATATTGCTTGAAATGGTAGTTTTTGTTGATGGGTCTTTAAAAAATCTTTACCTGTATGGCTAGCTTTACTGTTTACATCACACTAGCTAATTTACAATTTAGTAATGTATCTAAACAAGATTAGAAGCAGATGTGTTTTGAAAATGTAAAGTTGCTATCTCATGCTAATAAAATGTAATTCCTAGAAATTAAATTAATACCTATGTTAGCATGATGCAGGCCACACAAGCATGCATTTTAATCATTCATAGAGCATGTGGGTATTATTACTATAATTATATGTGATGAGGAAGCAATAAAAAAAAATGATAGGAAAAATACATGCAATAAGCATGTAATAACAGGCTTGAATACATGCAAGATAAAAGGTTGCAAACTCAAAATTTAATTTTGTAAGGTTGCTTAATACTAATGGTCAATGTTTTCAGTGTTTAAAATATATATATATACAGTATATATATATATATATATGTATATATATATATATATATAACAAAAGCTGGAAACCACTGGCACTCACGTAAATAGGTTAAAGTTGCCTGGGTGCAGTCATCAAAGCAGGAAACAAGATTCAAGTAGAAAAGAAGCCGCTCTCACAGGTCTTACGTACAAAAAAATAAAGTCTTTTTTATTGTATGGTGAACTGACGTTTCGGCTGAACACCTCAGCCTTTCTCAAAGTTAACACACACTGTTTTGCACAGTGTGTGTTAACTTTGAGAAAGGCTGAGGTGTTCAGCCGAAACGTCAGTTCACCATACAATAAAAAAGACTTTATTTTTTTGTACGTAAGACCTGTGAGAGCGGCTTCTTTTCTACTTGAATCTTATATATATATATATATATATATATATATATATATATTTATATATAATGTGTTATTGCTTCACAGAAACCAGAGTAGTCTGCTGGACACATACATTGCTGTCTAGCCAGCATATGGGTTTAATATAAATCTGAAAGTGGAATATTTGGCAACCTACAGTGTGAATAGTTAATATTCCCCTTAAAAATGCATAAAGGGTATGTTGAAATATATACAGTACATATACATTTTCCTCATTCACTGATTTGGTTGCAGGACAACATTCAGCAGAATTATCTTCCTTGACTGAAATCAGAAAACATTAAATTCCTACAAATAAAAAAATAAGACAAACCATGTTTTATAGAAACCCCAAGCAGAGAAAAGGGAATTACACAATATAGAACACCTTTGACGAGGCACATTATTCTGTTCAATGTTCAGGGTCACTTAAATTATATTATATATTATCTACTGATTAACAACATTCAGATATACAAGGCTTTACTTGCCTTTTCTATTACCATATTCCTTCCTTACTATATTTACAAATGTTTCTGTATGTGTTATATGACAAACAGTATGTGTGTACATTTCAATAGACCCTTTTAACTATGTTTTTATATATGACAGATAAAGTGCTCTATTAATGATTCAACATCTTTATGCTATGCTGTAACGTATATGAAAAGCATCTGAGAAAACAGATTCTTGTTTTGATTTTACATTAATGAAAGAGCTCGTTTTTTAATGTCTTTGTGCGGATGTTTTTTATGTATCATTTGTTGAAGAGAAAATTTGATATCTATTGAATAGGAAATTTGAAAGAAGCTTCAGTAACACTTTTATGTTATTTCTTTAATACTCAGGTGATGGGGCCATTTTGCTCACTGTACAGCACAAAGCCATCCTGACAAGTTTAGTGGCAGTTCAAGAATAGAAAAAGATAGTGTGGTCTTTCGGTTTCTCTGTTCCTTTTCACAAGATTTTTTGCCTCTCACTTTAGACAGGCTTTCTGCCAGAACCAAGCAAGTCAGAATGGTATAACAGATGTCACCCCTTGCACTTTTGCTCTTTCTGTAGATTTTCTGCTGAAGTAAAAGTTAGTTATTATTCAGTATTCAATAATAGAGTTATGAAAACATTTCTTATAAAAGCTGTGTGGAAATCAAGGTTATTTTTCTTTCAAGGGGCAATGTGACCTTTATATTTTCTGCTGAGAAAAAAGTGCATCCTTAGCTTGTAGTTGTAACAGAAGATTCAGTCTGAAGCTATTTTTTTTTTTTTTGGCAGAAACAGATTAAACTAACCTACTCATGAAGAAGCTGATTAAAAATAAGGAGAGGATTTCTTCCATGTTGTATTTGTCATCACGGGTTTGGGATCTATTATGCAGAATGCTTGGGAGCTGGGGTTTTCTGGATAAGGTTATTTTCTCCATATCATAACTTAACGCTACTAAAAAAAACACTTATACATTTAATAATACCAATAGGATTGTTTTGCCAACAATATCGATTCATGCAGCTTAATTACCAACAAATAGAAAATGCTACTGTTCAGAGGAAACATTTTATTATTTGCATAAAATGGGCTCTATGGAAGTAGGATGTTCCACAATTCAGAGCTATCTGGACATCAGGTGATATCCACAAATTAAATATTAATGCATTCATTATTAACGCATAATAAACAATTGTGGAATAACAGCTTGGACTTTTATACTATTAAAAATGAGGTATAAAATCAAAATAAGTAAGGGCGAAGTTTACTCAACACTGTTGTGCTTAAAGGGCACCTATCACCTAATAGCTGTTTCTCCCACTGGAGGTGTGTGCAACCTGCCCTCTGGAAGGGGAAAACTATGTATTTGTCTAAATAAAAACCCTTTCAAGGGTTTTTTCAAGGGAGCTTGTGGTGTGGGAGGTCATGATGCATGCATATAAAGAGTAAGTGCCCCAGCTCCCTCATTTGGTGCATGAGTGTGAGGAATATCGTTCAGTGCACCCCCTCAGTCCTAAATTATATTATGTCCCACATGCACATAATGAGTAAGGAATTTCTTTGAAAAATTCTGCCTCCCCCATCCAGTGTACAGGCTTTTTGAAGTGATTTTGATCAGTCAGGGCGATTCCCTGATCCTACCTCACAAACATGCACATAACAAGCTAGCTCTTTATGGCACTTGCTCATTATGCATGTGTGTTTACCTACATAGCAGCTCACACAAGGAGCGCCCTCACAAAGTGGAGTCAAAGCAGTTGATTTTCATAGAAAAATACTATTATTTCCCTCCATTCATACCTCTGGTGGGGAAAACAGTTTTTATGTCATAGGTGCCCTTTAAAGTTATTATTAAATGACAGAAAAACAGCGAGAAAATTTGATTGAATGCCAAAGGATAATTAAGCAAAGCAAAGAGAAGCTCTAGAAATATCATAAAGGTTTTCATGGGGAGCAGCAGTAAGAAAGGTAGTAGAGTCTCAAGCAAGCACCTCATAGAAATATTAACTTAATATATAACATATTTTAGCCCAAACTGTTAACAAATCATCACCAATATTACAGTATACTTCAAAGAATGGGAGAGGCCACTAAATGTTACACTTACTGAATGGGAACATAATTGGGGACATAATTGCCAAATCCTTTACAGGGCAGAGAAGTTGCAAAATCATGAAGAATAACAATAAAATTCTCTTTCATTGCTATAACACACCTATTAAGCTAAACAGAATGTTTCCCAGCCTCAGATCAATGTTGGCGGTGCAACCAGGCCTTAGGAACATTGCTACATATCCTATGGGAGTGCCCCACAATACAGAAGTTCTGGACTGAGATTATGGGGATCTGCTTGAATCACCTACAGCTGGAAATAAAAAAAAAAACCCAGCTACCATGCTAGTGATAAGCAAATTTTTTCACCAGGCATGGATTCGCAGCGAATTTCCACATTTCTCCATTGGCGAATAGTTTTGCGAAACTTCAGCGAAAATCCGTGCAGAATTTTTTGTTGCGCGTCAAATTGGGTGCAGTCGTGGAAAAAAAGGGTGCGGTTGCGTCAAAATAGGCGCAGTCGTGGCAAAAACACACAGGTGACAAAAAATAGACATGGGCGCCAAAAAAAATAGCCGCGGGCGCCAAAAAAATCATGCAACAAATGCGGTTTGCAAATTTTTTGCCGTTTCGCAAATTTTCTTGCCGTTTCACTGATTTTATGGCGAAGCAAAAATTTGCTCATCACTACTCCTTGCATCATACCAACACTTCTCTCTCAGCATATAAAAAAATCTCTTGCCCAATATGCTCTCAAGGCAGCTAAAATATTGATCCCACGTAAATGGAAAACTATGAAATCCCTACACTCGCTGAATGTATAAAGGAAATGGAAGAGATCTGCAAATTTGAAGAAACATGCGCTGAATCATTGGATAACCTGGCACTCTTGGATACAATACTTGGAAAAACTACATTAAGTACCTAGACCATTCATTTACTCAGTACAAGTACTGTAAAACAGTAGTCTCTGCCAAACTATATTCCTTGCATAGATAAGCTGTTATACTCTTCTCATGTGTATACAATTACTGTTTTAACTTGAAAATGTCCATATTGCAATTGAGCTTAGATTATGATATGTAGCAATTCCATTGCATTTCTCTTTGCATTTAACAAAAGTGTACTGATGATCCCCACCGCCTGGTATCCCCCAATTTCCCCTTCCTAAAATTCAGGTCCCAACCATACTCCAGCGAATAACGACAGGACAATATGTTTTAAATACATCATGGAGCTGAATTATGGTCACGTTTGAAGATTAATTACATTATAATGTATGTTTTTTTAGCAATATTTTTTTTGTATGTATATACTAAAAAAGCAGCATGAATATCAGCTGGTTCATCTATTGGGCAATTTTAAAAATGTAATCTGGCCATGCGCCATGTTCCTCATCACATGAGGAATTAATGAGGGATTTGCAAGTCATCTTCATTTCCTGCAGTTGCCAATACTTCAGTGAACAATATATATTTTCAATGTTACCATTATTAAAAGCCACCTAAAATATTTATTCATGTAAATATATTTTCCACCCCCTGTTCTTTTAAAATAGCTATAAACAATTATAATCTGGTTCAACCTAGTCTCATTTACGTAGGGCCTGCTCTCCATACATACTACCATCTTACTATTTACAGGGTGGAAGAACACCAAATATCACTTTGTATAATTCTATATTAATTGTGTGACATAACTCACACCATAGAGCTATCTATCTGAAGTGTTTTAAACAGGCTATGCTCTTGTTAATCTTGTCACTGCGAAGCAGGAGAATACTTTTTTACTATATATCTAAAGAGTAGTAAAGAGGTGTGCTCTCTACTATGAATTCATCACATCAGTACAACAACATATAATACAAACATTGTTTTATGAGAGAAACAGTAAGAAATAGTTAATAATACACAAAACATTTATGCATATTAATAATGCATTGATATATTTCCCCATTATGAATACCTATTGGTGAGAGCTGGAGGTCAATAATTATCAGTAACCATAAATCCTGATTATGAATAGTTTATAACACTTCTGGTAACAGGTAGATTGTGGTGAATAAAATTTTAAGAAAATTGTAATAACACTGCATTTAAAAAACAAAAAAACAAATGGAGGGTAACAATATCACATTGCGTTACACAACCCTAATCACATTGATTTAAGTTCTGCTGCATGTTTTGTTAGGTAAATATATGTGAATAGTCAGGTCAGTGAGGCAGTCAGGGCCAGGAAAAGAAGACTAAGGGGCTGATTTACTTACCCACGAACGGGTCGAATGGAGTCCGATTGCGTTTTTTTCGTAATGATCGGTACTTTGCGATTTTTTCGTATGTTTTGCGATTTTTTCGGATTCTTTACGAATTTTTCGGATCCAATATGATTTTTGCGTAAAAACGCGAGTTTTCCTATCCATTACGAAAGTTGCGTAAAAAGTTGCGCATTTTGCGTAGCGTTAAAACTTACGCGAAAAGTTGCGCATTTTTCGCGTAAGTTTTAACGCTACGCAAAATGCGCAACTTTTTACGCAACTTTCGTAATGGATACGAAAAACTCGCGTTTTTACGCAAAAATCGTATTGGATCCGAAAAATTCGTAAAGAATCCGAAAAAATCGCAAAACATACGAAAAAGTCGCAAAATATTCGTTTTCAAGTCGGAACTTTTCCAATTCGGGTCGGATTCGTGTGTTAGTAAATCAGCCCCTAAGTAATACGCTAGAGTTGTAGCACAGCCAGAAGAGACAAAAATACAATGACAAGGTATATTAAGCAGAATCAGGCAGTGATCAGAATAGTCAGCTACAAGCCAGGAGCCAGGAACACAAGACATTGGTAACTGTGATTTATGTACTGCATGGATATATATGTGTGTGCGTGTGTGTATTATAGTCTTAACTCTACTCATCAGAATTACAGCACATGTTCATTCAGTGTTGCTTAGAAAATTGGCACATGTTTTCAGATTACTTTGCTAGGAGAGTTTACATGTTTTTCTCACCTTCTGTGGGAAGAAGCCAATGGGGAAATGATCACAGTTTCATCACTGTACAAGTAGTCTGGCTGGTCAGAAGTCAGGAAAGCCCTGGAGATATAAGCGTAGGGGCTGCATGACAAGGGATCCGAATAACCAGCAGCCAGATTACACTGGTTTATGTTTAGAGATTGGCAGAACCAGGTGCAACTGTGATTAGGTGAGAAGGAAAGAGTTAAGGCAGGAGAAGGCTTACCTGGGGAGGGGCGGAGAAAGAGAGGGATGTGATGTCAGAAAAGCACTCACTTCCTTATCTTCTGAGCAGGTAGAAACATCCCACCCACCCTCCCTCTTTTTGCATATTTTGAGAAATGTCAGGAGTTTCTCTTCTTTTGGTTTTCATATTATCTATTAATAACTGAATGTGGAATTTTACCTGAATGCATTTTTGTATTGTGCTTTCTGTATCTTTATATGGTATAAACTTGAGAGTCAGCTTTGTGTTTAATTCATGTTAACAACGATTTCTTGATCCAGGGAATGTTTCCGGTCGCCCAGGGGGTCAGGAAGGAATTTTTTCCCTCTTGAGGCATAATTAGCACTAGCTTCAGGTTGGGTTTTTTGCCTTCCTCTGGATCAAAATAGTGGATATATGATAATATATTTTAAGTTTTATTTGTCACAGCAGCGGTAGGACCTTGCCAGAGTACTGCACAGGTCATTTTAGCAGAGGGAGAAAGGAGGTTCTCTCCTGTGACTGCACGGTGGATTGATAGATACAGACGCTACTACTGCTTGTACTAGGTGACAGCCTGCTTGGATTTCCTATCATCGAGACACTGCAGATCCAGGACCGGAAGCAGGGCTGCTGAACTTCTCTCATGGTTGGTAATGCAGCTCCTGCTGGTAGCAGAGTTTGGGGCCATCCTCTCTGTAGGTAGAGGCAGTCTAATACTCATTCAAGTCTTCAGCGAGGAACGGCAGAGCATAGTAGCGACCTCTTATGGAATTATGGCTTTAGAATATTGCCTTGGGTTAGGCTGGCAAGGTCCTATTTATTTGATAAAATGTGAATAAATGCTGTGGCCATTTTCTCCACCTCTGTCTCCTGGTGTTTCATTGAGATATGTAACAAGGGGGTTCAGTGGGGTGCCTCAAGGCGAAGAGTCAATTGAGGAGTCCCCTTGTCATGTCACTCAATCTGATAATGTATAGTTTCTAACTAACCAATTTAAATTATAATGATCTTTTAGTATTATTTATCTTTGGGTTAAAAGTGTAGTGAAATATTTTGAGAGCCTTTATTTATAGTCTTCTTTGTCCTTAACATGTGCCTCTTCAGTGTACTGAATTGCTATGTCTTGCAGTCATGGCAGCTTTTAAAACAGAGGGTAGAACATAAGAAGAAAGGTTTTATTTAATTAGTTAGGGTGAGAAATACTAAAAATCCTTATGGATTATTTTGATAGCCCAAAGTATTGAATTACTGGAATCAATCAACTTAAAGAGGTAGTTCACTTTTCAGATAACTTTTAATATGTTCCAGAATGGTCAACTCTTAGCAACTTTTCAATTGGTCTTCAATTAGTTTTTGAGTTATTCACCTCCTTCTGTGACTCTGCTCAGCTTTCAAACAGCAGTCACTGAGCCCAGCACCCAAAAAACTACTGTTCTGTGAGGGTACAATTTTATTGTTATTCTTACTTTTTATTACTTATCTTTCTATTCAGGCCCTCTCCTGTTCATATCCCTGTCTCTCATTCATACCACTGCTTGGTTGCTAGGGTAATCTGAACCCTAGCAATTAGATAGATGCTAAATTACCAAAGTGGAGAACTGTTTAACAAAAAAACAATGAATTACAAAATCACAAATGATAAAAATAAAGACCAACTGCAAATTGTTTCAGAATATCACTCTCTACATGATAATAAACATTAATTTAAAAGTGAACAACCTCTTTAACAAAGCAATAGCTGAACCTATTATATCAGAATACAATAAGAAAATGGAAGGTCTAAAAAATGTGTCCATTTATTAAGATTCTCATTTTTCCAAGTGATGATACACAGTACCTAGCAGAAATAAATCCATAGAAATTGGACTTTATGAATTTTCTTGAAAATGTGTCATAACTCATCCAAGTGGCTTCTTCAGATCAGCTGAAGTCCAGTGTACTGTAGTGAAGAGTGCTGTGATCTATACATTGGGGAGAAAAAACAATCACTCAGTAAGAGAATGGCTCAACACAAGAGGGCTAACCCCTCAGGACAAGACTCAGCAGCTAAAGGAAAAGGAAACCCCTCGAGAACAGCAATCTGCATATTTTGGAATGAGAAGACAGATGGCTTGAAAGTGGTGTGAAGAGGCCATATATACCAAATTGGAACATCTATTTCGAAACAGAAAGGGCCTAAACACAATGCCGCTTTGACATCCTTACCCTGGCAGTTTTTACAACCTGCCTCAATGAGAATCATGATACCACTGTGACTGGATCACACTTTCACCCCTATGTGAGTTTTAGCTAACACCTACCTGAATAGTTCAATGGAACCATTGTTATTTGTTGTTGGTGATTGTATTACCCTTAGGTTTGAATGCTGTAGAATTAAATACCACTAATGATAAGTGAATCTGTCCCATTTTACTTCACCGAAAAATTTGCAAGAACTTCACAACAAATCCATGCAAATCCTGGCGAAAACATTTGTTCATCACTAAATACCACTCAGTTGAACAGTAACTTATGCTTGGCTTAAAAAAGTAAAAAAATTGCATCCACATAGGTAAATCATGCACAAGTTAGTAGTAATTTACTAAATACCTGGACAGATGTGCTAGAGCACAAAGGGGCCTGAAATAACATCAGCTGTTTTACTCCCTGCTACAAACACTATAACCAGATTTCAAAATGGTCCAATGTTTGCAACTGTACCAAATAGTCCATGGCTGTGACAAAGACAAAGTATTATGTCAGAGGACACAAAACAGACTATGACCCCACATATACAGTACATATAAACTACATGTGCCACAAAACTACACCAATCTAGGGCAGCCTAGCACCAATCAGGGTTCATAAATAAAGAGAAACATTGTTCCACACATGGAATCTGGCATAACACACAGATCCTGTGTATGAGAGATGACACCTATCTCCAGCCATGAAAAAAGGAACTGATGTGCCCTAACAAATAACATACAACTGACATACAGCATGTGAGTGCCAAACCCTTGTCTACCTCCCTGTCTAATACAAGAAAAATAAGAGCTGAGAGGAGGAAGTATAGTGGTTGTATAGTTTTAATATGTGGGGCAATACTACGCATAGGGTATTACTAGACAGACTGTGGAAGAAAGTATACCTTTATATCTAAATATTTCCATTATAAAATGATTTTACGTAAACATAAGTATTTTAATGCATAAATATTTCTTATCTACTGTGTTTTCTCCTAGCTCTCATGAAGGTGTTACTAACAACTGTCTTACCTAAGCTTCCAGTATTCTCACTTGATCAATATTTATTACATTTATCAGCCATGTGGTTTTATTCCCAACAATTCCTGGACTATGTGAACCAAAACAAACTTAAATCCTTAAGGATTGCTATTTTAAATTATAATGATTAAGCCCCTAGACATCATCCTAGCTATGTTATGCAAACACAGTAAATGTGGTTTATTTCATGTGTTTTACTAAATGACATGTGGTTTAATTATTAAATGACAGTTTCTGTTTTATTTTCACTGCTGACCATATAATCACATAATCGCCCAATCCTTGTAATATAAGTAACAGAGTAATTAATAATATATAGAATGTTTCCTACTTTATTCCTGCATAGTAAACTTCTTGACCTTAAACCATAGTTGTAGTATGTATGTAAGTATTTAATGCATGCTCGATGGTACAATGAGTAACCTTTCAGAGTTCAATTCTAGCTTTAGAACTATGTGAAAGGGATTTGTATAGAGATATTATTTGGCTCCGAAGAGAACTGACCATAGCGTGTGTGTGTGTGTGATAGGGACCTAAGATTGTAAGCTCCACTAGGGCAGGAACTCTTGTGAACAATGCATAGCCTCTGCAAGTACGGTTTAAATGTGCGTTGTAAGTAAAGGATAATAATAATTTGTATGGTTAGAGTTGACTGAACAGGAATTAAGCAAATCATAGGAACCCTTTTACCCAGGAGGCACAGGGTCTGGAAGAAAGAGGAACTCTAGAAATAAAATATATAGCTATCAATTACTATGCCAATACTGATATAGTTTTCCAGGATGGGGGTTCTCGGAAAATCAAGGGCACTAATTGATGGATTATCTTTTCCTTTCAGGATTAGAAAAACTAAAACCCATAACAACATTGACCCTCTGCAGTGGTAACAAACAAAACCTTTGATGCCAAATAGTACAAGAGTAAAAGAAATTACATTTAAGGAATTATAAATTCCTGCATTAATATTTAGGGGCTGATTTACTAAGACACGAATTCGAATCCGAATTGGAAAAATTCCGATTGAAAAACGAACATTTTGCGACTTTTCCGTATTTTTTGCGATTTTTTCGGTGCCTTTACGACTTTTCGGAAATTGACGCGACTTTTTCGTTACCAATACGATTTTCGCGAAAAAAATGCGAGTTGGGCCCCTTAGTGTTTCTTATTGAAGACTTTGGCATAAAGTATCACAAAATTTTGGCTCAACTGTATATGCTGGAAATATTTCACAAATATTTTTAAGATCAAGTCTCATCAAATTGCTTTACCCATATCCGGAACTGACATGTATTAAAAACAATATCTAAAAACCATTATAATATGCTGTGGAGACTTATGAAAGTGTTATATCAAGAGTTCTTCCATGTCGCACCAAACACAGTTTTTTTTTTTTAAAACCAAGTCTCATAATTTTAGTTATTCAACATAAATCAGGAAAAAGAAGTGAACATTAAAACTGTAGTTGTGACACATTACTCCCTTATTCTAAATTGCATTCATGGAGAAATGCCTTGCGGGCAAAGCATCTCACTTTTAAAGTAATTATATTACTAAATCACTAGCAGTCATTGGGAAAGGCCAAGAGCTGGCATGCTAATAAGCTGAACTACGCTTTGCTTCATTAGTTTTGTGGACATTGATGAAATGACCCTTAGTGTACTGTTTTCTGCACTGTAACCTCAGCCCTGGTTTTCAAGCTGAAAGGATCGGAATGTTTTTTCTTAGCTAGTATATCTTATTGTGCAGTTTCAAATGGTGTTTGACCTAAAGCTGACTTCATTTACATCCAGTAGGTATAGAACGTCTGCATTAAATTTAATTGGAAATGGTTGGAGGAAATGAAGGATCTATTTTAACTATCAACTATGACACTGGTAGGTGGTGAAACAAGTAAGCACAAGCTGTATGGAATTGAGATCCCTAAGATATTTGTTGTGGGAATAGAAGCCCCATGAAATCCCATACCTGTACTGCTTGGCACAGTCATGATCATTCTGGGCTGTGTTGGAGCTCAGTGCAACACTCTTAGACCCCAATGCATCATTAAGCCCCAGGAAATTTGTAAGCATTGCACTGAAATGAATGCAATGCAAGTATGGTTAGTATGGGTATTAAAAATTCTGTAAAACGAGTTATCTTCTTTACCATGATCCCTTATTAATGCATGGAAAGAACCTAGGCAGACTTTGTAGATCATATTGTATTCTGCTTGTTAATTGAAGTAAAGTACTGGATATTTCTTCACTTTACCAATCCATAAATATTAAATAAATGTCCTCAAACATATATAGCCTAGCTGAAAACTGAAAAAATCCTTAAAAAATGACTGTAATACTAGTCAAAGTAATTCTGTGTGTAAGCATTCTGAATGTTTCACACCTAATGTAAAACGACAATATAGTAAATGAAACTGTGTCTGGTATTTTACAATAAGTTCTGTCCTCAGTACCAATACTGCAGGTAGTTAGAAAATAATGTATAAAGCTCTTCGCTAAATCACAAATATGATTTTTGAAGGATCTAAAGAACTCAGATAGTGACAGGTATTGTAAATGACACAAACTGGTAGGGAATCAGATGATAAGCTTTGATCTCCTGCTGATTTTTTTTCAAACATGAATCTTCTATCAATTGTTCTTGGAAATGTTTTTCCAACAAAAGAAATTGGATGGACAGAAGCTATGTGTTACCTTAAATGTGAAAAGCTCAAGGAAACAGGATCATGTTTCACGTTAAAGAATTTTAACATAGATTAAAGGGAAATTATTAAAAAAAACTACCCCAGATAATATGAAATAGTCAATCCGTGTCAATTCTAATTGCAATAGGAATAGGCCCTTCGATCAGCTATCAGTGGTGCAATTTGAATGTTTCCAAATGTACTACAATAGAATAGTAACAAAGAAGAAAAAGTCCTAAACATGTAGGGCAACATAATCAAGGCTAAAAATGTGGGTAAAGTGGGGGTCATATCTTGCAAGACTAACTCCATTTTTTTAGATGGGTTGATTTCTTACGGACTGTGGAGTATAATGCAATAATCTCAGAATTTTGATATACATAATTTATTAACTTATTTCCATTAAACATATAAAGTAAAGATTAACTGATCTAAACATCTAGGAAAATTGTATACATGATTATATTGTTGGAGCCCACAAGGACAACAGTGTTTATTGGTATGGTTAACATGAATTTAAAAAAGGATAATCCATAGCAAAGTGAGAAAAGAACAGAGGGCCTTGTGCTCTATGCATAAATCTCTACAGATATGTGTTGCATAAATCTAATGATACATGGCACTCAAACGAGGCAGCTCACAATAAATTATGTCAACAGTATTTTCACTTCCAAGAACCTCTCCAGCATTTGTCTGGCAATTTTATCTTGAGCGGATCTGTTCTGCTCATCTGATTAAACTCTGAAAGGTTGTTGGACTGTCAATTTATTAAACTAGCACTTTACACTTCTTTATTTAAAAACATGTAGACATGCAAATAAATAATTGTTATGGGAAGAGTAACTAAGCTTGATGCCATGTTACTTGATGGTCCAATTCATTACAAGCTTTAGTGTGTGTGTGTGTGTGGCACTAAGAAAATTGTTGGACTATTTATTTACTTTAGCTATGGGGTCAAAATTAAAGATAACCATAAACAAAAGTGATCTGTTTAAGAAACAATTCTCACTTAGTAATCCATTTATAACGTAGCTGCAAACATTGACCTTTCCTCTTTGGTGATCAGTGCCAGCGAGTCCAGAGCGCTGCAAGAAGTTGCTAAGCAATGCCCCAGAAGTTAACAAAAATATGCTGGTGATGGTAAGTGTTGACGTATGTTATCACTTAACAACTAACTAAATTGGAGAAGCAGGCAGTAGACTGTCACATAAGATTTACTATTGATAAATGCTAGGTTATTCATTTGGGAAAAAATTCTTCTGCTCTGTGCATTTATTTGGTTGATCAGCTTGTGTGGTTAGCCATTCTTAGGCAGATCCACTTGCGTCTTCTTGTTCTTTGTCTTTCTGCATGACCTACTTTCTCCTGAAGTTCAGTTAATGGAAAGATACACTGACATTTTCCTGGAGAATTTGCTGGTACAATATAGAATTCCTAGTTCTATCAATTACAGCAAGCCATCCTGGTCCAGAGGCAGCAAAGCGGGACCAAACCGTGATACTGCCACCACCATGTTTTACAAATGACATAAGGTTCTTTTGCTGGAATGCAATGCTTGCCTTTTGCTAAACACAATACTTTGTGAGCCTGCTGAGCATCAATAATTAGAAATTTCCACAAACCTGTGTTGTTAAGATCAGACTTGGATAGTGAAAAACTCTAATCTTAAGGCAGAGAATTCCACACTCTCACCTGAATAGCATACTATTGGTTGTAATACCTGACCTGACCTGATTATTTCCCTTAGTAAATAAATAAAAATGTGTTATGTTTTTCACTCATTTCCTTAAAGGAGAAGGTAAGGCAGTTTGACATTTTTCTGCCAATAAATTAGCCACATTAGTGCAAGCTAAAACTATATTTATTCTGCAGCAAGCTTTATCATACCTGAGTAAACAGCCCTAGAAGCTCCATCTGTTTGGTTAAGATAGCAGGTGCCATTTAAGCTCTGTCTCAGTAGATTCCATGCTACAGCTCTAGCTGCTTGTAGCACATTCTGATGGAAAGGGGAGTGAATTCTTATGAATTCTTATGGAAGGGGGAGCAAGAGAAGGGAGGGAGGAGAGAGCTGCACAGACTCTGGTCCTGGGAATGAAGGATTTTTCTGAGAAAGGAAGTCTGATACCGAAGAACATGTTTACGCAAAATAAATTCTGTGTTTCTTTTGATAGAGGACTCAGTGCAGCATGTCTGTGAGTGCTTATGGCTGTATTTACATAGACCTTTCTGATAAAGCTTACTTAGTTTTTACCTTTCCTTCTCCTTTAAATGGGGGTTAATATATGGTTTTAAGACTTAGATCATGTTTAGGTCATATTTATGTAGAAATATTTTGCAATTCAAAAAAAAGGTTCACAAAAGCACTTTTGTAGATAGCGGAAGATCTTTTCACCCAGGTTAGAACAAGGATAAAAGGCCATCCCTTAAAACTTTTCACCTGAAGCTATACAAAGGGCCTGCACAATCAGAACTGTGAGGCTATAAATTTCCTTGCTAAGTTATTTTTTGATGGCAGATACCATGAATTCCTTTAAGAGGTGCTTGGATGACTTCTTATGCAGATGCAGTAATGAGAGGGCTTATTCAGAAAGCTCTGTACAGGTATAGGACCCGTTATCCAGAATACTTGGGACCAAGGGATATTCTGTATAAGGGGTCTTTCCGTAATTTATATCTCCATACCTTAAGTCTACTAAAAAGTCAATAAAACATTAATTAAACCCAATAGGATTGTTTTGCATCCAATAACGATTATTTATATCTTGGTGGGATCAATTACAAGGTACTGTTTTATTATTACAGAGAAAAAGGAAATCAGTTTTAAAATTCTGAATTATTTGATTAAAATGGAGTCTATGGGAGACGGGCTTTCCGTAATTCGGAGCTTTCTGGATAATGGGTTTCCGGATAAGGGATCCCATACCTGTATTATGGAAACGCCATCTCTACTTATTACATTTCTTATATTTCTCATGAAAGAAGAAAGCTGCATAAAGCCATTGTATTTAATGTTTTTTTAAGAGACTGCACATTAATTTGAGTGTCTCATTTCACTGTTAGTTGGATTCAACAACTGGTTTGCCTGCATGTACAACTGGGCAGAATTCCAAGAACCCTTTTTTTATGTGAGCACAACTTTTTCCTTACTCTGTGAATTTTTGTTGTGGCAAACTTTTGCAGCAGTTTCACAATAAATTTGTGAATGTGGAAATATGGAATTTCAGCGAGAATCCATCCCTCGTGAAAAAATTCACTCATCACTACTTGGCTCAAAATTCCCCAGATAAAAAAAAACAAAAACATTTCCTACAGTAAAAAGCAAACTGCATGTGTGATTTCATGCAAAAAGCATGGTGCTTTCCTGCTCTTTTTGTATGTTATACTGTATATTTAGATTTTTTTTTTGTGCATTTTGTTATTCTACATGCAGTCAAACTAATAACTAATAAGACAGCATAAGGAGGATTCCATTTTTAGAGGGAAGATATAACAACATTATTTAACAGCAAAGCTTTGCATTGTCTGTGTCCAGCCCAATATTTTACTTCCTAAGCTTACATAAAACAGACTAGGTGGAACAGATGGAACCATTTCTATAAGTGTCCCTTATAGGTCGATAATGCTTATCGCATAGTTTTTTGCGTTAAAAAGCATGCGATGAGTACCAAAAGTCATCATCAAAGTCATTTTGCATGCATTAATCCGCATATCGCATGCGCAAAAAATGCATAATCGCGAATCGTTGTTTCTAACGCATTGCATTAATTAGCGAATAGAAATAGTACTAACTCATGATTCACAAACACATATGAAGCGTTAAACGCGCAAAATATCACGTTAATCTGTGCGAATATTAACACCTACTTGGGCTAGGCGGTACTTGAAGAAAATTGCGGTCTGTGAGCTTTTGGCAACACAACATGGACTTTGCCGTGGGATTTTTTCAACTATGTGTTGCCCCTAGAGTGATGCAGCCTCCATTTTTCAGGGAAATGGGAATTTTCAGAACAGTAGTTTTCAGAAAGTAATGGTTACTTGTGTAATATAGTGCGCTAATATTGCACGCTGCAAAATATATTGCACACGGCATGAAATAACGCACACAGCAGAAAATAACGCAAGAAAAAACGCTCACTGTGAGTTAAATAACGCAAAGAAAATCGCTTCTTAATTATGACTAGTATCCTTTTAGTGAATTGAGCGTTAAGTCACAAAAAATAAGAAGTGATAAAATTTTTAACGCACGCTATAAATAGCACTTGTTTTGTCGACCTTTAGTGAATCGGCCCCTTGGTTTGGTCAAACAAATTAAATCCTTTTCTGCTGTCTTTATGGAATAAAAATAATAACCTGTTTCAACTGGCATGACTTGGAAAATGTTCCTCATGATATGTATCAAAAAATTTCATTTTGCACCCTGTACAAAACAGCTTTTTATAGTTACCATTTAAAGTTATACATCAGAAGAAGAGGTGAGATTAAAGGCCAAACTGAATCTAATTCCTTTATCAGAGAAAAGTGTTCTTTTGCCAGATAGTGAAGATGCAATCTCTGTAATCACCTTGAAGTCCAGGAAAAGGCCACTATGGGAAATTCTTCAGTCCTATAATTATGATAGCATGTAAAAGGTGTTTCAGTCGCCTTACTTATCTTGCTGTATATGTTTTATAAGTAAAGCCATGTTTTAGTTTTCAGTTTAAAAAGTGTTACTCTCATATATCCCTTTCTATATATATATCAGAAGCTGTGAGGGTGGGTAAAATATACAGCAGGAAACAATGAAATAGAAGCAGAATAGATGAACGAGGCTTCAGCAAAAACCAAGATTAAAAGGTTCATTTTTCAAAGGACAACATGTCTTTTCTCTTAAAAACATGATTAAAGGTACTAACCTGTCAGAATGCCTACAAAGTGGCAAATTCAACAATTTTTGGCATATTTCCTACTGCTAGCAAGCTGTTTGTGTACTTTTCAAACCCATTTTCATTTGCCCTAATAATAAATATTGCAGAAAAGAGTGGAAAGAAAGAACAGAAAATTACTTACAAATCCAATGCCAGTAAATACATCTACATTTAAATTGTAGGTATCCAGCCATGTTCATTTCACATAAAATGCTGATTATTTGTCCATCTTGGCTGTGAATATGCATCATTGTGTGTTTGTTTACTGTTGATCATTTAGAAATGTTCATAATCACTGAGCAAGTGAGCAGTGCAAACAGAGCACAAGATAAAACAATCTAATATTGCCATTTAATAACTGGAATGGAAGGGGAGATGATGTACTATAATTTTTGTTGCACATGTTAAAGGGATACTGACACCAAAAATCATAATGCTTTTTAAACCTCTCATTGCTATATTATTGTATTAGCTTTCTCATTTCAGTGTAAAACTACTTGGCTATTACACTTATATTTCCTGTACTATCCCCTATTTAACTGCCTGAGGGCGCTGCCATGTTTGTGCTGCAAAAGTCGGTTGGTGTTTAAAGCAAGACTTTTTTCTGTCAAATATCTACAGCAGGTCGCAAAATTGACCTCTTACAGCAAAGAGTTAGAGGCAGTGGTTTCTCAAAGCAGCGAAAATTGACCTCTTACAGCAAAGAGTTAGAGGCAGTGGTTTCTCAGAGCAGCGTGCAGGACATTGTTCTGGGCTGTGTCCGGCATGAAAGTATGCCGGTGCGGGGGAGACGACGCAGGTCGCACAGGCAAACAGCATGATTAATAGACAGCAAACTCACAGTTCAGATGTGAGGAGGAACAGATCACTTGTTTAGGTAATGCACGGACTGCCTAGAAGTAAGGGGGGAAAAAAAAAAAGCAGGTCCCGTCTATGTCATGTGATGTCAGTTAAGAGATAGATAACAGACAGGGAAAGAAGTGGCAGTCGGGCTGTAAAACAGTCGGGATCAATCTTCAAGGTACTGGCAAAAGCAAAAGTTTAAACAAAAAATGGTCAGCATGACCTATAGCTAACTTTTGATGCACATTATTATTTTGAAAAGTCATTTTTTTGTGTCAGTATCACTTTAAGGGCATTCCAGAGACTCAATTTACAAAACTACAGCAAAAATACAGTATATGGAGTCCTGGAATACTGCCCTGCAAAAGAAACAGAACACTTACAGGAATTTAGGAAAATTAGAAGAATTTTGATTATTTTTGATTTGGCTGTAATATAACCAGAAGTAGATTTCCACTCAGACACTCATACCAGGAGATGGGAAATACAATCACCGCATGCAAGAATGTATATCAGAGAAATGTAATTAATAATTATTGCTTGTAGGTACTAGCTGTTTTGAGCTGAAGAGGTTGGCAAATTAGTGAATGTTGTACCTGTTGATGAATGCAGAAAAGCTTGTGATTATTACTAATTTCCATTACTGAGTGTCTTGATGATTTAGTGTTAAGAACTCTATGAGGTTTTATTTAACTGCAGTATTAAATCACCCCACTGATATTTTGGTGGTTAACATATACTGTATAAATGAATTCAGGATAGCATTTTGAAGGGCTAATAAAACCAACAAATGAAAATTTAAGCTTACCCTGCAAAACTTGATATCATTTTTAGACACTATGAAAAATTTATTTAATAAATACTTCAAGGGCATTGTGGTTCAATATATAAATATTTATTATTTAAGCTTAATAAAAACACTAGTAGTTAGGTCCACAAGCTGAGTATTCATGCACCAGATAAAAGGGAATTGCAAAAATCATTGATTCTGCCTCTGCTTTATGTTCCAATATAGTTACTACAACATTTTTATTCTGAATGTTAGATGCTTCAGGATTTCTGGAAAAAATATAAATACTCATGAATTTGCCAAACTGTTGCTTTTGCTTGAATAAAATAATGTCAATGTGTGACTGGTATGATGAGCATTACCTTATTATTCTGACTATAACATACACCGATAATTTCAAAATTAAACTGGGGGAAAATAATGGGAAATAATTCTATAAAACTGATGTGTAGGGATGAGCATTCTTTTTGCCCAGTACAATTTTGCAATTAAATTCCCAAACATTTTCACAAATTTAGCTAGAATTTTGCTATGTGTTCTCATTCACTGGCAGTCTGTTGCACCTGGAAAAAATGCAATCATTATTAACCACCCTTTTCCTTCTACATTAACCAGCCAAATCAGAGTACTCCCCAACCCTCCCCGTGTATCTAAGGAGCTTTGTTTGGAAGAAACTGGCATCACAGAAGACTTTTATCTATAAAGAACAGTTGTAGCATAGTGGAAAGGAAGTCAGTGCTATAACAGATCTAAAAATGCCTTAATCACAATGTAGCTTTGCCTCCCCATTTACACCAATGCATTTCACAATTTTTTTGGCAAACAAAACACAACAGTTTCACTCATCACTAATGATGTGCAAATATGGTCCTTACGTGTCTGTATGTCAAGATGCTGTCTACTACAGTGCCCACAAGTTACCAGTGGTGGCAAAATGCCTCTCCTAGAAAGAGATTAAATGTTATTGTTTAAACAGGAAATGATGATCTTCTAGTGCAGAGAGCAACTGTGCTCTTTGCACTAGCAATTTTGCCCCTCCTTGCCCCTGTAGGATAAAAATGCAAGTGCAGGGGGTAAGGCAATATCAGGATGGGCACCTCTGGGTTACGGCTGATGTCACAGCATTTTATTTCATCCTTTCTCTTTTGGTAGGGTAAATAACAAAATAAAGTGAAGACTACCTGCAAAACTGAATTTTGAACTTTGAACCTCCCTTCAACCTGTCCAGTAACAGTGCTCAGATGAGGTGGGTCTTAAGTGTGGAGGGTAAAGAATATAATCAAACTGACACACACAACTTGCAGCCTGCTGGCAAAGGCAAATAAAAGTTTCTGAACTAATTAAGCCAAATTAATAGAAATGTAGCATATGTGCACCCAGCTGGGTACTTTTTTAGATTTTTAAAGTAATTTTTGGGTGTAAATGAATATTGTGAATATTATATATAGAAACAATTGCTAGGTCAATAGTGTTTTGCACATATATGACAAGTGTGTAATAAAAGGTACATCATTTGGTTGCTACACAAGTTTAACTACTGTACCTTGGCCAAGTGTAACGGTTTGGTATAAAATCATGTACAAACTTGTCATAGGCACTTTATCATATGCCTTGTATATCTAAAATATAACTATGGTTGCAAAGAATGCACACTCATTCGGATGGAGACACCCTTTTAGACATAGCAAAAATTCTCACACATCTCTGTATTTTGTTACTTGCTCTACTATCTCCATAAAATGCAGTCATCTTACAGAGCAGTAAAGAGGGCACATTTTTTGAAATAAAAGTTCTTTCTTTCTCTCTTTCACTCTTTTTATTGATTTTTTTAGGCAAATAAAGGGGAGCGAAGTGAAAGAAAATAGAACAGAAGAAAGGAGGAGGGAAGGTAAGTACAGGGGAGGTCATGGTGGGGGGGATTTTTGTCCATAGTTGTTGTTGGCTACAAGTCCTGGATGGTCCCTCTTCTGGCATTCCCACCAGATGTGGATTAGTGTGCCTTTTGTTCTATTGCATCTCCAGCAGATGGCAGAGGCGCCTGGGTACATCTGTTTGAGAATTGAAGGCGTTTTGTACCATCTGAATAGGATTTTTCTTTGGTTTTCTATGTGGTTGGTAAATTTGGAGTATTTGTAGGTTAATTGGCCGCTTGAAGCCAATGGGATGTTGTAAAAGTTGTGTTGAAATCACTTTCCCATTTCTGGATATGTGCCAGTTTTTCGTTGCTTGGTTAGGTTGAAAGTATTTTGTATATTTTAGATAGGCCTTTCTTTTGCTCTTTCTCTCTTTTCTTCAAATAGAAAATACGTTACTCCAGCAAGAAGACTGAATTCACTTAAAGTGATTCTGTCATGATTTTTATGGTATACTTTTTATTTCTAAATTACACTGTTTACATTGTAGTTACACTGTTTACATTGCCAATAATTGGCAGCAAAATCAATAAACCTTGCTGGTTCTAGGGAGGTTGAAGTCTCTGACTAAGTTGCCATAAAGCATACCCCTTGTTACCCCTTAGGGCTCTGACACGGGCGCGATTTGAATGAAATCGTGGAAGTTTTCTCTCAAGGCAACGTCCGCGATTTCACTGAAATCACGCTGCCACGTATGCCATCCCACCGGCGATTTACTTTTTCGCCGGTGGGATTGCATTTTGGGGAGATTAGTCGCCCGCGACCAGGGAGATTTGTCGCGGGCAACTAATCTCCCCATGTGCCAGAGCCCTTAGCCTGAAAACAATTTCCATACGGAAGTGTAGGTTACATCTAATATGTTGTTCCAGTGGAATTTAGAAGGTACGTCAGTAACAGCATTACAGAAAAGCCCACTAGTATGGACATCATTGAGGTGCGCAGGCTAGAGAGTGCTAGAAAACCTCAAGGCAAAGAAGAATCCTAACCATGGTACAACATGGGCCTTAAGGGCTGCAATTTATTTTTCTTCCACCTGGGACAATAGTAAATGAGAGTAGGTCCTGCCATAAGTGGATTGTATTTGCTGAGAAAATTATGATAGATTCATACAATTTTTGTAAATATGAACTTGCTGTATGCTAAAAATCTATTGGGTATAATAAAACATTCAGTCTAAACATAACATATTTGTGTCAAAAGTTGCATAATATTCCCTATGTTTTCTTACAGTGAACTAAAGAAACGAGAATATAATCTGTTGCTCCAGCAACCTGAATGATTCTTCCCAAACCACTGATAGCTCATCAATTATTGTACAAAAGTAAGCTGGGTTTTCATTTACTTACCTCAGACACATGTAACCTTGAACCCATGGGGAATATATACAGTATTCTGATTTAATAATAACAGTCTCAATAATTCCACTTCAGTTATTCCTGATAAGATAAGGCCATTATACACCTCATTTCATGGAATATACTACATGATGTAAAGCGGAACTAAAAGCAAAATCTGACCTCAACATTTCAATGGGAAAAGATTCACAATAGAAGTTGAACGGACTTTTATCTGAAAAAGACTAACAATATAGGATCCAGAAAAAAACTATTATTCTAAAAAGTAATAATGTAAAGTAATATAATGACTGTGTATATTTTAAGAAAAAAACCTTCCATTGTAATTTGATAATTGCTCATGTATTGTACTGTATGTTAGTCCTTTTAATATAAAAATAATGCTAATAATGTTATCCTATACTGCAATAGGGAAAATAATAGGAAAGCAAATGGATTACTCATTCTGAGGATATTATTTTAATTATTGTTTGTATGTTATGGTTGAAATAAAAATGATTTGCTGTGTATTTGAAGGTCATATATATCAATATCTATATACATTTATATATATATATAGAAGTATATCTTTTATATATCATTTTACTGGACATGTGAGATCTGCGTTTGATTCCATACGCTATACAATCTAAGTAGACTGACCTTTCACAAGACCCACTGCAGGATACCAAATTTTCTAGAAGCTGCTTTTGCCATTTGGACTGTGCTGTTAACTATAAGAAACATGACTGACATCACATTGAAAATACTATAATCAATGTTAATACTGTTGGGAGCTACCTCAAGTGCATTCCTTTACCCTTTTATCTATGTTCTCCTGATTGTTGTGTTGATATCTTTTCTGTAGCTGCTTCAGGCTGAAAAGAAGCTGAACCCCTGACGGAGTATGAAGCAGACTCCCAGGCAGTCAAAGAGTGATCTGTAAAAGTAAAAGAGGGCCCACGCAGGCCAATATCTAAGAGAAGTGGGATTCATTTGAGACTCAGTGTGTTGCACAAGCTGCAGCACTGCTAAAACAACAAAGTATCTACCCTATTTACATTACTCTGACAGCTCTGGTTTGTAGTGGGATTTACAGCTCTCACATGCTATAGTAATAGAATAGAAAAGGTAGCTCTGGTCTCAGTGGGTGTAATGGATTTAGCTACACAGTAAAACTCTTTGTTTGTTTAATGCTGACAGACTAGATAGTGCAGGGCTCTGATTTGCCACCCAAGGTTCCAACAAGTTACCTTAATATGTATGCAGTACCCTTAGCAAGAAAACATCATTATTTATAATATACAGTATACAGTATATATTAAATGAACCCTGGGTTCTGTTATCCGACAATGTGTTATCCAGAAAGCTCCAAATTACGGGAGGTCCATCTCTTATAGAGTCCATTTTAATCAAATAATAAACAATTTTTAAAAATTATTTCCTTTTTCTTAGTAGTAATAAAACAATACATACAAGCTAAAAAATAAATAATTCATATTGTATTCATGGCAAAATAATCCTTTGTTTCCGAAGTTTAATAAATGTTAAATTAATTTTTTTTTAGTAGACTAGGTTTGGTGATCCAGAAAACCTCAGGTCCCAAGCATCCAGGGTAACAGGATTCATAGCTATTTTAAAGAGAAAAAGTAAATAATTAAAAATTTAGGAAATAACATAATTATTTGTTTAAAATGGACTCTATGGTAGATAACCTTCCTATGATTCAGAACATTCTGGATAACAAGTTTCCGGATAAGGGCACTCATACCCGTAATTACAGTGGAAGTGCGTGCATGTATTTAAAAGGAAACAAGTTTTATCTGTAGTTAGCTGTACCGACTGCTGACTATTTTTGCAGGCGGGCATCATTTAAGCCATTAAGATGGCCGCTGCAAATATACTATTTATGTGTGAACTTCTCTCTGTCTGCTGGCTCTAGCGCTGCTGTTTATGGAGACAAATGCTCTCTCCTTCTTACACAAGTTAGGTCTTGGTGCAGGAGAGATGCACTATGGGTCTTTTGTTTTAATTAGTCGCCAGCCTTTTCTAAACTACGGGGTTTAAACAGCCAAACAGTTACACATACAAGAGACTGTACATTGATGCAGAACACACTACAGGAATGCCTGTCTGAATACTTAATATTTTTTATATACTTCCCTTGTTATTTAGAAAAACAGGGGGTTTTATTTACAAAATTATTATCATAAAATTGGCAAGCCACCGTCCCACATCAAGATAAATCCCATTTGGTAGTCTTAATTATTTATCTCCAGCCATTTATTTCATAGGCTGGCACCTCCCTGCATGAATGCATTTCTAAAGAAATGGTCTCACGGGTTTGATCCTCCCCACTCCATTAGTTTACAGGAAAAGACTTCCTAAGATAACACCCATTTTCAAAAGGCCCAGAAATTGACATGCCTGTCTGTCAGGGAACTCTGCTGTCTGCTGATACAAATGAGGCACTGGGGTCAAAATAGTACTGCACACTTTTGTAGGCTCCCGACAGCAGCCCCAGCTGTAACCACCAATGGTAAGACAACATGTTGCAGTCTTGATGTTCCCTAAACAATACTGGAGGAAATATAGTAGAAGCCAGAAAAGGAAAAAATGCATAAACAAGACAAAAAAAATGCATTTTGCATTGTAAAATTCTTTAGTAGACTTACCTAAAGATGGTGTATTCTTTAAAAAAGAAGGACATTTTCAATAAGAAGTTTTACTACATGCACTATGAACTGGTGCAAACTATAAAATTCGCAATCTTTCTTCTACTGGTGGTTGGGGTCACTAAGTACATTCCAGGTTTGCAACACCTATATTACATTCTGACCTCTGATGTTCAAAGATAGTGCTTGTGTAGCTCTACAAGAATCTTACAGATGAAAGTTAAGAGGCAGTAATTGGCTCTGGTTGATGATAGATATCAGGCGATGATGTGTAAGCAATTAACTTGCAGAAATGAAATTCCTACCAGTAATTAAAAACCATAAAACAAAGCTACAGTACAAAATATGCAAGGATAGGTATAATAACCATATATCAAATTTTCAGCTCTACATCCTGGGTTATCAAACTGTACTAGCAATATCACTGTATCTTTCCAAATATTATAAAATCATTTTCTTTCTACTAAAACAACAATATACTATAATGCATTTCAAATGTACATATAATAAAGTGATTTCAGAGAGAATGAACATACTCTGAGGACATGCAATATATACTGCAGAATGGTGGCAGTGCCTAGGTTTGATTTGGGTCAGAGCTCAGAAGATTCTCTGTGTATGACCTCTGTGTATGCGATAGGCACTTTAGATTCCACTTAGCTAAAGACTGATGTAGCTATATAATTGACAAAAAAAACCTCTATGCATGCATTTGGGCTGTAGATAAAATTATTAAGGAAATATAACAAAATGTACTAGTCATGTAACAATATGTATTAGTTTATACCAATAAAATATATTATAGCATGGAACTTTTTTTCTACATCATACAGTACAGTAAATTAGATTCTGCATTATTATTTACTCTGATATGACCCACTTAGACAAATATAACATTAACCATATTAACCATCTGAAATAAAAAAAAACAATCCAGTAAATTATTTTGATACAACCTCAAGTGATTAAATAATTATTCTAATTAATATTTCTTCTACAATGGTACAGAGGTAGGTACCAAAATCAATGGACACCAGTAGCTGCCCATAAAAAAGGCAATACAAGGTAGTAAAAAAAAAAAGCTGAAACACTTTATGCTGTGCATAGTTATTTGTAGTCAGTTAATCAAGAATTGCATGTTGTTTGTGTTACTGTACATAGGAAGCCAGTTCTCACCTTAAGCAATAAGATAATGTGCTTTTATTCCCAGTTGCATCTACTTGATAATCTGCTTTTCCTCATCCTGCTATGCCAACATCATCATAGTTTACTGTTATTCAAAAATCAACTGCAAGCTGAGCAGTCGAGGTTTCTTTTCTTAAATGCACAGCTGTATTTTCCACTAGCCGGAATAAATTAGTCCTACCCTGTGTTTTTATGTCCCTAAACCTAATTTTTTAAAATCTGGCTTTTATAATCCACTTTCCTTAACATAGTATGTATAAGGCACATATGTGAAATATCCATTATATATATGAGAATATGATCACTGCGGGATATTAAATCTTATCTTATTATATATACATAATTTACAAATTAAGGGGCCATTCTCACTATAAAGTAAAAATATTTAATTTATATACAGCGGGTCAGTGGTTAGCATTGTTAACTAGCAGCATTGGGGTCGTTGTTCAATTCCAGCCAGTACATTTTTTTTGGTGTTTGGTCCTTTAAATAACATTAACATTAATTCTACTCATTTAAATGGCAGCAACCAATTTAAGGTTATCCCTTTGTTACTCTGACAACACAGCTCTAACAACACCATCAGTTCTTGGCATCCTGTGTCTCAAGCTACCAAAAACCTCAAAATAAAATTATAACTGGCTGATTTACAAACATAGATGCTAAATTATATAACTTGTAGTAGAATGTTTGGCCAATTGATTACTTCTGAAATTTCAATTAAAGGTGCTGTACTGTATTAGTCAGGTTATAGTATAAAATTAGTGATTTGGAACAAAACTAAAGTGTTTGAAGGGCTGTAAATATTGGTGTTTTAGATGTATGCAGGGTCATAATACAGAGGAAGCAAACCCTGCTGTTGCATTTGTAGAATAGGTCAATTTACCAATGTTTTGGGACCAAAATTTATAATTACTGCATTTATAGGAAACTTTTAGAGCTTAAGGTTAAAGGCTATTCTGTTTGCTAGGATCTTAGAATGTTTCTACAGAAAAAGGAATACATCTGTGGTTTGCTGTCACTAGTATTGCCTCATATTAGCTTTCAGGACATATAAAGTAATATTTACATCTCTGCACTGTAATATTCTGTATTAATGTATACCTATAATAAAGCTGTCTCGTTACTATCCTGAGTGAACCTGAAACTTCGAGGCCAAGCTCCATTTAAGTAAGTATTTATTCAATGATTTACTCATTGTGGGGCATAAATCATCTATCCCTGGATATGGAGGATCATATTGGCAGATGATCACATTAAAACAACAAAGGTGATACCTTTATTGGCTAAGCTAATAATCACAGCAAGCTTTCAGAACATTTCTGCTTCTCTTTCAAGTCTGATTATGATAAAGCTATGTTTGTCTTTTCTCTTTCCTAGAACCAAAATAAGAAATGGCAATTCATTTTTTGAGTAGTCTCCACATGCTTTCAGCTGCTATAAAGCACATATACAGCTGCTACTGAAACAAAAGTGGTTCTGCTATACCACACATAAAGCAGGGTGCAGATTAAGAATCATATTATTACATTTTAAAGTAGTCAATACCACTAAATGAAAGTCTTATCCTTCTGCTCATTTATCAATTTGGAGGGATTTATAACAATTACTGAGGATTTATGTCTTCCCTTAACTCTCTATTTCTCCTTGGTTTTCATCCCCTGAAATTGTGCTTGAGAGATTGATTTCTAATGGGTAGAATATTAATCTTTCACATATTAACTAATATTTTGTAATTATTTAATATTCTATTTTGACAGCATTTTTTGAACATGTAGAGAGTTCTAAAAAGTGATTAAAAAGACTGAATTCTAGTGAGCATATAATTTGCAACTGTATGTATCTCCGACCCCTAACAAAGGAAATATATACATGGAAGAAGAGTGCAGTACAGAATTCCAGCTCCTACATAAGTGGGCAAATAAAAATTATGGTGCTGAGCTGGCTGCAAGTTTGCCTGAGCAAAATGAGCTATAAAGAACAGGAGAAAAAGTCCAGAAAGAAGCAGGTGCATGCAGAAGTAGCGGTTTCTGTAAACTCCTTTCTACGGCTGTTTTTCTCTGGGATTTTACTGGCCCCTTGTTGTTCACTAAATCAGCACAAGTGGGCTCTGCAGATCCATTTACTAAGAATGCAGGTCAGCCTGCATACTCTGTATAATTCACATTATGTATAATGCATCCCGGAGCACAGATACCCAGACATGGGGTAGAAAAAACTACCAAACTTAGTTTCACCTTGGACTTATCCTTTTCTGGGAAGTAGGGCACTGTTCTTTAGCTGTAAAGCAAAATAAGCAGATGTGATTCAAAAAGTTTAAGAAAAGGTAAAAATGAAAACTTGACTTTTTTTTAAAGGGCCTACTGTATTCCTCTAGTCATAGAACTATAGTAAACCAATTTTAAGAGAAGCCTTATTGTTAATACAGATCCTAGCTGAACAAAAAGAGCATGGATATCTATTAGCTGTTAAACACAGTGAGGGATTAGCCCGTGCAGTCTACTGCACTCATGACTGCAATTTAATTCACTTTTCACCAGCAGGAGAGAGAATCATTAGCTTCAATAAGCATTAAGTATCAGATATTGTGGATGAAAGAGCTGTACTTCTAACAGCTGCTCATCTGTTAAGGGAGGGAGGGAAGAAGATTCTGAACAATAATACACGTCGACAAAATTGCCTTTATTAATATTTAAAATTGTAAATGGAAAATCATGCAGACTGATTTAGTATCCCCCATTTAAAAAACAAACAATGCAAAAACATTCCAGAATGTTTCAAATTGAATAAAATTGTGCAAGTTGAAAACACATAACAATCAATACCATTATTTGTTTTACATAGGAGGTTTCCGTTTGTCAACATTAGCACTCCTATATTCAAGATCCTATAATGGCAGGAAAATTATTTTATTTATGTAGCTCTCACATATCTCACATATTTTTCAGCTCTTTACAGAGATTATACCAAGGTTACATATGTCCTTAGTTCATTGGTGTAGCTAACAGTCTAACTGTATTATGCATTCAATAATATGTAATGAAGAAAATTACTTACCCCACAAAAAGCCTTGATCATTGGAATGTAGAACTTTTAGCCACAGTCTTCAAAAAATTCTTGCAAATATGATTTACCCTGTTCATGTTCTGAGTCAGGACTTATGAGTGATTTTTCCTGTATGTTTTTGGAGTGTACATATGTACAGACTCTTTGCATATACTGTCAATAATGTCTTTCCTCTGATCCTGTATTATGCATTCAATAATATGTAATGAAGAAAATTACTTACCCCACAAAAAGCCTTGGTCGTTGGAAAGTGTTTTTTATTGACAATTTATTTAAATGTAACATTTATTTTGTTGGGTGCACCTTGTCTATCTCAGACTTCCTTCTCATGACCAGCAAGGTATAGGTGCCAAGAAAAAATGTGGTTTTCTTTAGGATAAGCCACTATACATACCGTTCCAGGAAGTCCTACTGACTTATTATACACCTTGAAAATGATTGTCTGGTGAACCGGGCAGGAACTTTCTTGAAAGTATAGTTTTAAAACATTCTAACAATATATGGTAGCAAATAAGCTAATGGAATTGTCCTCTGGGCTCAGGGCTGCAAGAGTTACAGAACTAGGTAATATTTCGGTGTTTCCTGTTTATAAAAGCAATATGTCGCACAGAGGTAGATTTTTTTCATTTATGGAATAGAAACTTGAAAATCATGGAACAACTGACCAAAATGTTTCATGTTGGTGTTAGCATAAACATGTAAAAACTGTAATTCTATGTCTTATTTACAGTTTGTACATGTCTAAAATAGGTCATTTTTCTGGGGCTTTAGGAACTTCTTTGCTGGCGCATTTCTGTTTTGGCAGTGGCAAATATTGTTGTGAATCCATAATAGAACTTTGCAATGCCTTTTATTTTGCAAGGAAAAATGAGGTCTGTTGCACTGGAAAAAATGCTATCATCGTTATTATGACATTCCTCTGTCTACCTGAGGAGCCATCTTGGTGCTGTGCTTAGAAGAAATTGGCAACATGGGAGCCTTTTTTTCTATGAAGATCAGTTGTAGAATAGTGGGAATGAGTTTCTCTAATAAGGTAGGGCAAAGATATGATATTGCAGAGCTAAAAAAAACCTTAACTTCAATAAACCTCCAATGCATTTTTGCAAAATGTCACCTTTTCACAAATTTTTCAGGAAATCAAAATGGGCTAGTTTCGCTTTTTTATTAAACTTCAGTCTTCAATATTTTTGTTCTGCTGTTATTATGTACACAAAACAGCATAAGACATTTCCAAAAGTGGGCAAAGGAAAATCAACAGATGTTCTGTGTTCAACTAATTATTCCCACTCTAAGGAAGTGCTTGTGTCAAATATATTACATTCTGAGATATATGATTTTAGTTGGGCTATGTTATAATGTAATTAACCTTGCATTACACGATGGTGAGGGTTATTAGGTAATTGATGAGAAACATTAAGACATCATGAAGATTGATACTATGAAGGTTATCTGTAGTTTTTTTTATTATGTGATTCAGTAGTGTAAAGTAAAGGATAAAAATAAGTTGGTTATACACAGTATTATGTTTTATGGAATTATTTATCAGTGGAAGCACAATAATATTTTATACAACTATACAAATTATCTGGTCCAATATTTTGTTGATCAGAAAATGGCGTGGGGCTTATTTGTAAATAGACTGTGCCTAAACAGCATTGTATAGTCTTAATGCTTTCTTTTTAGGCAGTATTATGATAATTGTATTTGTGCTATGTAATAAAGTGGTTAACAATTTATATTAAAGGTACTCAGAAGGCTGCAAATAACAAAAAGGCCATCTCCCATTGAGTTTTTTTTAAGCAAATCATTTAAATGTTTTGTGTTGCTTTGCCAAAAAAATACAGTCTGTTTAACCAGAGAAAAATACAGAAATCATTATTATCTGTCCCTTGCCTTCAATACATCAACCAATGGAATAAGAGTCCATATCTGTACTCCCCCTATCAATATTAGCAGCTGTCTGGGCAATGTATTTGGAAGAAATTAGCAACATGGTAGGCTTTTTTTTTTTAATGATGAACAGTTGTAGCGTAGTGGAAAAGTGTTTTTATTTTCAAAGTAGGGCAATATATATGCTACTGCAAAGCTAAAAATGCCCTAGCCACAATCTAATTTCACCTTCCTATGGACTCCCATGCATTTTGGTTGAATTGGTGATTTTGCTAAAAATTTTTTTTTTATATATTCTTTATTTTTGCATTTGAATTTGGGGGAGGGGTACAGAAAGAAAGAAGGGTGGGGTAGGGTAGGGGGTTGCAAAAAACATTTACAATGATATTCATTTGTTCCTGGGCTGACAGCCAGTTCCTGCTACCTTATAGTGTTGTCTTCATTACAGTCATTTTAGTACAGTGTTATAGGGACTGTTGACCCAAATATCAGCATATGTTCTCGAGTTATTACATTTTAGGGTTTTTCTGAGGAGGCGTCCAATTCTTTGATACCTTATTTGTCTGGCCTATTCATAAATTCCAACCACGGTGCCCAAATTTTTCGGTAAGTATGGCTATTATTATGTCGAAGTAGTAGTTCTTCCATTTTTCTAATTTCTTCTATTTTTGTTAGCCATTCTTTGACTGTTGGGGAAGAGGATGACTTCCATTTCTGGGGAATCAGCGATTTTGCTGCCTGCAGGAGGTGTAAGGTGAGTGTGTCTAATAATGTGTCGTTTTTTCCAGGTATGACATATAGTAGTATGGTGGGTGCGTTTTCTAATGTGATAGGTTGCTGTGTTACTTTTTGTATTATGTCTAATATCTCCTTCCAGAAGTTTTTCAATTCGGGGCATGTGAGCCATATGTGAGTATGTGTGCCTTCGGATTTGTTGCATCTCCAACATAGTGGGGAGCTATTGGGATATATTCTGTGTAGTTTAGCTGGTGTGTGGTGCCATCTGGTTACTAACTTGTATATTGCTTCATTAGTTCTCATAGCTCTAGATGCTCTGTGTGTTAATTTGAAAATCTTGCCCCATAGATTTGGCGAGATTACTATATTCAATTCTTTTTCCCATGCTAGACAGTGGGATATTGGATATGTTAGCGAGGTCTCAATTAAAATTTTGTAGGCCCTAGATAGTGGTTTATCTATTCCCGTCTTTAAGTTAATGGGGTCTAGTATTTTTTCCCAGGGGGTTAATGTTTTGTTCCATTGTTTGTTTTTGTTTGTATGTATGAATGTGTGTAGCTGATTATAATTCCAAGAGTCTCTGGGGTGTGCACCCCATCTTTTCTGTACTTCTGCTAGTGAGATTACCTTGTTTCCTTTTACAAAATCGCTGATTCTGGTGATCCTCTCTCCTCATTTACTCCAACTGGAGAAAGCTCCTGTTTCCCAACTGGGTTTGAAGTCTGCATTGCACATCAGTGGCTGTAACACATATGGGTGCATAGTTAAATTATAAACTTCTTTACTTTTATGCCATACCTTCAGTGTTGCCTCAATCAGAGGGTGATTGTCTGTTTCTTGTACTAGTTTTTCTTTTGTTTTCCATAGAAGATTTTCTATGGGAATGGGTACGAACCCTTGTTCTAGAGTGCACCAATCTTTTTTCCCTTTCTTTGTTTTCCAGTCTATTATACGCACCAGGTGTGAGGATATACTGTATAATACATATAAACATTGGGGAGAGCTATTCCCCCTTTATCTTTTGGTCGGGTTAGTAAGCTATATTTGAGTCTTGGGTTGGAGCCTCCCCAGATAAACCTTGTTATCATTGATTTTATGTTTGAGAAGTAAGTCGCAGGTACATGTATTGGTAACACTTGTAATAAGTACAATAATTTGTGGATAAACATCATCTTGATAGCCTGTACTCCCCCGAACCAAGACAGTTGTATTTTGTTCCAGTTTTTTAACATGGTTTGTAGTGATGATATCATGGGTATATAATTGTTTTGGTATAAGTTTCCCAGGACTGATGTGATTGTTATTCCCAGGTATTTTATGCCACTTTTCGCTGATTGAAATGAGAAGCTTTGTTTTAGTGGTGTGGCGTTTTTCTCTTGGACATTTATGTTCAGGATTTCAGATTTTGAGTAGTTAACTTTGAAATTGGATAAGTCCCCGTATGTTTTGAGTAAAGTAACTATATTGGATAGGGAGATGAAAGGCTTTGTTATAACCATAAGCAGATCGTCTGCAAATGCTGCACACTTGTACTCTTTCCCTTTTATAGCTAGTCCTGATATGTTTTTGTCATTTCTTATATGGTTTAGAAGGGTTTCCATGACTAGTATAAAGAGGGTAGGTGAAAGGGGGCAGCCCTGTCTTGTTCCATTATAAATTTGGACTTTGGGAGATAGTGTTCCATTTACTCTTATTCTTGCTGATGGGTTTTGGTATAATGCTAGTATCCTGCTTCTAGTTGTTTGGCCTAGTCCAAAGCCTGCCAAGGTTCTCTCTAGATATTCCCACGAAACCCTATCAAAGGCCTTCTCAGCATCTGTTGTTAAAATTAGTGCTGGGATTTGCCTTGTTTTGGCGTGGTGGATTAGTGATATTATCTTAGCTGTGTTGTCTCTTCCCTCCCTTCCAGGTACGAATCCGGATTGGTCCGGGTGGATGAGAAAAGGTAGGTGTTGTTTAATTCTATTCCTAATTATTTTGGCGTATAGTTTCATGTCTATATTTATTAGGGATATGGGTCTGTAGCTTGCACATTGTTGGGGGTCTTTTCCTGGCTTGGGAATGATTGTTATGTGGGCTTCCTGGGCTTGGGGATGAAATCCATTATCTGATGTAATGGAATTAAAGTATTTCAGGAGTAATGGGCTAAGTTCTTTTTTGAAGCATTTATAGTACAATACTGTGTAGCCATCTGGTCCGGGGCTTTTACCTGCCGGGAGGTTATCTATACTTTTCTCAATTTCTGCAAGAGTAAAGGGAGCATCTATTAATTGGCTGTCTTCTGGGGACAGCTGTTTAAGTTTGGCATTAGCTATGAACTCGTCTATTCTTTCTCTGTTGGGTTCTGTAATAATTTGTTCCTTTATTTTGTATAATTGCTGAAAGCTAGTGCTATTCCTTTAGTGTCATGATATGTTGTATTATTACCATTTTTAATAGCAGTAATGTGTGTCTGGGGCTGGATTTTTTTGAGTATGTTTGCAAAGTGTTTATTGCATTTGTCGCCCAGCTCGTAGAACTTTTGCTTGCTTCTCATATATGCTTGGTATGTTTTTTGGTCTAGTAATGCTTTCAATTGGAGTCTCTTATTTTCTAATTTCAGTAGGTTATGTTGGGACTGGGTGGCTTTATGAGTTTGTTCTAGGGTGGAGATTTCTTTGATTAATTTGTTAATTTCCTTGTTTTTTTCCTTTTTTAGGTTGCTACCTATCGCTATCAATTGGCCTCTCAGGACGCACTTTACCGTTTCCCAGATCGTGCATGGGGAAGTTAAGCTGGATGTGTTTTCTTGTACTGTTTGACTTATGCCTATCCTGATCTGCTCTTTTACCTGTTCTTTGTGTAGGAGGTAGTCGTTCATTCTCCAGGTGAACTCGGGTTTGATGGTGTTGGGAATGATAAACTTTGCTGAAATAGGTGCATGGTCTGATAGTATAGTATTACCAATGTTGGCGTTTGAGAATAAATGTAACCAATATTGTGATGCTAATATGTAATCAATTCTTGAATAGTGTGTGAAGTCTCTTCCTTTGGGGTTTTGGGCTCTCCATAAGTCTATTATTTGCAAATCAGAAAATAATTTTTTAACTTCTTTTAACCCTTTATATGATATATTACTTTTGCCTGAGGAGGAGTCAGTTATTGGGTTGAACACTAGGTTGAAGTCTCCCCCTAGAATAATAAGGCCTTCTTTGAAGTTTTCTAGTGATTTAAGGAACTGTTTCAGGTAAGTAGTTTGTCCATTGTTAGGTACATACACATTTGCTAGGGTGCACAGCAATTCCCCTATATAACATTTGATTAGCAGAAATCTTCCCTCTTTATCTGCTAATGTTGCAATGTGCTTCTAAGGTAGGTCTTTATGGACCATTGTGATAACCCCTGTTGCCTTTTTTTCCGGGTTATTGCTCATGTATATATGGGGGTATTGTTTCAGGTTTAGTTTGGGTACATGGTTATCCTTAAAGTGCGATTCTTGTATCATTACTATATTGTATCTAGCTTTTTTGCATTGGTTAAATATTTGGGACCTCTTAACTGGTTCATTTAGGCCGTTGACATTGTATGACACCACTTTGCATTCTAGTGGTTCTTTATTATTTGTATCTGACATTGTACAGTACTAAGGTTAGCATTGCTTCAGTGTGCGTACACTTGCTGTCAGCCTGGGAGTTTGTGGACTGGGGTGGGGGAGGGTTAACCAGGGGGGAAACAATAACATTTGTGAACATATATACAATTGTGGTTATGACCAAGTGCCGCAGTAGACTTATTGGGGTAATACCCCTTAGCTTGTAGTGTTTGGCAGTGGCTAGAGTACTGTGTACTCCTATCATGGGGGGTGCGTGGTTGCGTGGAGGTGTGGAGCGTTGTTGGGTTGTTCTCTCTACTATGAGAGCAAACTCGCGATCCCATTTTCTCGTTATATAGGGGATGGGGGGGAGGGGTTCATAACTTGCTTGTCCCTATGTAATGTTTGTTTTTCAGGGTATACCTTTCACTCATTTTTGTATAGTGAAGTGGTAAGAGATCACCTTATACGGCCATTATAGGTAGTTCTGTATCAGACACAACAAAAAGCCCAACGCGTTTCACGTGCTCACGGCACGCTTCCTCAGGAGCTTTTTGCTCCTGAGGAAGCGTGCCGTGAGCACGCGAAACGCGTTGGGCTTTTTGTTGTGTCTGATATACTGCTTCACACTGTAAGTAGCCTGCATTGTGCAGGGGCTTTATTTTACATATTAAACGATTTTATACTATTTTCGATTCCTCTTCATTCCATATACTCTGAGGACTAAGGATGCACTGCAATCAATAGCCGAATTGACTTCTCTACATGCTCTTATTTTAATTAAATCTGGTGAGCATTTACTTTGGACACATCGTGTGGGTGTGATACACTGCATTGGGCTGATATATAAGCACTTTTGATTGTTCGATTCACTTAATATATTTGCACATTTTGCACCAAATTAGAACGCTAAAAATCTTTTAGCGTTTTAGTCACAAAGAAAGTTTTGTACGTATTGCACTAGTTTTGCTTTTGTTTTTCTCTAATTCCATGCGCTTCCATCAACACGATTACACACATCTGAGACCCATCTAAAAAGGGAGGGTTGTTCTTATGAGGAGGCAGCACACGATCACACAGTTTCTACTATACTGAAGATTTGGTTTCAAAGAACTCCACCAAGAAGTGCTGAGTATTTGGGGGACCACCCTATTAACTGTTACACTTTTATAAAGGAGATTTGTTTATAAACAAGAACAATATTAACTTGTGGTTTACATTGTGTCTGGTTCACCAGTATATGGTGTGTTTTATCCCTACCTACATAGAGGGGGATGTAAGTAATTAACTTGTAAACCGCTGTATATAGGTCGATTACCTAACTCTTATCGTAATTATAGCTTGTATAAAAAAAGTAGATAAGACATAAATCGTTACTACAAATATTATAACCTTTTAGAGCCCTCTGTAAAGGGGGTTTTTATGTATGACAGAGCAAAAGTTGCTTTCTGTTTCGCTTAGTCCTGTTCACCCAAAGGTGTCTATAAGCGTTATTTAGTTACCGTCCTTTCAGGTATGAGTCGTCTGGCCCTGTTCCTTGGTGTTCTCGGAGTATGTGGGGTGCGTTTCGGTGTTGCTTGTGCCCAGTCACCTTGTAGCTCAAAGGATAAGTCCGGAATCTTCCCATGTTCTGGGGCCCAGCCTGGGAGTTCCATCTCGGTGAGGTGAAGCTTTTTAATGAAGATCTCCGTGTTTATAGGTGTGCGGATAATGGCTGTAGTTCCATCTTTGGTAGCTGTAAGAGAAAAAGGATATCCCCACCTATAGGGGATGTTATTTTCCCGCAGAGTATCAGTAAGTGGTTTTAAGAGTTTCCTCTTGGTCAGTGTAGTTCTAGAAATGTCCTGGAAAAGTTTTACAGTATTGTCCTCGAATGTAAGGTTGCTAATGTCCTTTGCTTTTAGAAGAATTTCTTCTTTTAGGGCAAAATTATGGAGGCAGCAGAGGATATCACGTGGTGCGTTGAGGGGTGCAGCCTTGGGTTTTTGCACTATGTGTGCCCTCTCAATTTTTATTTCAGAGTTGGGTTCTTTTTTGAGGATGCTGTTAAATATTTGTAATAGGACAGCCCGTATTTCCTCATTTTGTATTGTTTCAGGCACCCCTCGCACTCTGATATTATTTCTCCTACTTTGGTTCTCCTGATCCTCTATCTGCCTCTGGAGTTCTTGTATAATGCTGTCTTGTTGCTTAATGTGTGTATATACTGCTTTTTGGTTAGCTGTTATCTTGTTTTGGTTCAGTTCTAAATCTCCTGCGCGTGTTGCTAGTGATATCATATCTCTCTTTATGTCCAGTATTTCCTCCTTAAGTGTAGTTGTTACCTCGTGTAACATTTCTTTTATATTGGCTTTAGAGGGTAAGTTAGCCAAGTAAGCGGGTAAGTTTGGTACCTTTTCGGTGTCGCTTTCTTGCTCTGATGGCTGCCTGTTCGAGTCGCAGTCCTCCTCTGCTTCCTCGGGTGCGGGCGCCATCTTGGATATCGATCGGTCGGCTTTGCTTTTAAAAAACATTGGTGTAAGTTCAGCTTGTGCCAAATGTTGTTTTTCCCCGGTATTCTCTCCTTCTCCGGTCTTATTCTCTGTGGTTTCCCCATCTCGTTCGGTGCTTAAAGTCTCGGGATCGATTGTTTGCTTACGGAGCTCTGCAGTCACACTGCCATTCAGCTCCAAGGCAAGCCACGCCCCCTGATTTTGCTAAATTTTAAGCTCATTACTAGTGATGAACCTCTCTGTGTTAAATGATTTTGTTGCAAAGCTATGTATTTCCAAAGGTACAGTCCATCTAATGTTTTTGTAATTGTAATTGTTGCTGCTTGATTTCTTTGTTAAAGCTATTATTCCTAGATTATTGTTTGTATTCATTGCCTGTTTTCTTATGATATGCTTTTACTTCTGACCCAGTCATTAAGGCCAGTGTTTGTAACAACCATCTTAGTTTAATGCACTTTTCTGGTAATTGAATCTATTGTAGAGAACATATACTGTTGCAAGGAGCTGCTCAACTGGGGAAAACATTGTATAGGTTGACATTTAACCCTTTATTCCTGATTCATTCAAAGTTAATGGGGTTCCACTTGCTAGAAATAATGATATTTCTCACATTTTATTACAAGATAATGAACTATTTAACTGTAATTTGAATCTAACTATAGCTACCAATATTAAGCACTATAATAGTTCATTATATAACCTGTGTTGTTTGGGTCATTGCAGCCTCAATCTAATATTCATAATATTTCCCCATGCTACAAGTTACACAAATGTAAAAATCATATCTAAAAGATTACCCTTGTGGCTGATAGTGCCCATTATGTAACAATACACAACAACAACCTGCATTGTCTTAGGGCTCTGGTACACGGGGAGATTAGTCGCCCGCGGCAAAACTCCCTGCTCGCGGGCGACTAATCTCCCCGAGTTGCCTTCCCCCTGCCATCCCACCGGCGAACATGTAAGTCGCCGGCGGGATGGCAGACACGGCGGCGCGATTTCGCGCAAATCGCCGAAAAAGACTCGCAAGGCTTTTTCGCCGATTTCCCGAAATCGCCCCACCGCGTCTGCCATCCCACCGGCGACTTACATGTTCGCCGGTGGGATGGCAGGGGGAAGGCAACTCGGGGAGATTAGTCGCCCGCGAGCAGGGAGTTTTGCCGCGGGCGACTAATCTCCCCGTGTACCAGAGCCCTTAGCGTACAGAGAATATTTCTGTAATGGATACATTTCAATGCAGGTTGGTTGTGACAACATGTAAAAAGAAAATTACATTTGGGGTTAAGTTTAAATTACAATTTGTTTGGTTCATAACATTGTTCATCAAAATATTATATAGTAAAACAAATGAATATATTGTGCATGTAAAGAACTGATATTGTTTATTTGAATTAATTTGAAGAATGCAGTATTTATTTTATACCTAACTGCTCTGCAACAGCTTTAACCTACTATACTAGTTTGAATAGCATCTATGGGAATTTGCAGTTTTAATTTACAGAGTGGTTTCCAGAACTACAGTTGTTTTATACACCTTAGGAGCAGCTTTAATGGATTGTTCTGGGATCCACTTTAGCAAACTTTAATTACAATCCATGGATAGCACTCCTTGAGTGCCAAATGTTAGACACCCCCAGTGCTTATAATAGCTTGCCTGATATGCAGGGCCTGTGCTTCTGTTAGCAGAAAACTGCACCATCCTGGGGTATTTCTGCAGAAGTTCTTCAGTGCAATCTTTTTTCCTCTTGGAACTAATTGGAACTAAAGATAAAGCAGATTTCCAATATGATCTCACATACTCCATGTATAAGGGGCAGTTAGGATACATTTTTTTAAAAAAAAAAAGTTTTAGTAAAGATAAAGGCTGTTAAATAACTATGTAAATAATTGTATTCCTCTTTTAGAAATTGTACTTTCAAAAATTGTTCTGTTTGTGGTGTGTATTACATTCATATCATGAATATATTTGACCATCCCCCATTGTTATAAACTTAAATCCAAATATCATAATGCTTATTTGTCTTGTACAAGACACAAAATCAAGGGAATTTTTAAAGGGCTGAATCTTACATAGAATACGTTTGGTTTAAAGGACCACCAAACAATGGCAGTGGGAAAAGAGGAGAACATACCATATGACTGATTAGTAATTAGTTTAGCTTCATTCCCCTTTATGGCAGATAACCCACTGCCATCTGGAACATACATGGGAACTGATTAATAATTAGCCCTCCTGTGAGTATTTTAAAGTAGGCTGAAAAGATGTACTATTTAACTGGAGACACATTAAATGGATATTTTAGGGCAGTAATGATATAACTGCATCCCTGCAGCATTAATTTTGCACACATCCTCCACACTCCACCTGCTGCTCATGCTTGCCTTTTTAAAACTGGAAACTATTCAAAAAAGCTGAACTGATCATACCTGTAAATAAAAACTACTCAAAAAAGTGTTGTTTTTTTATACAGATTCATTGCATCGACTGCATGACCTGAAAAGTGTTAATTTTTTAAATTTTCTGTTTAGTCTTTTTCTATTTAAATTTACAAATTCCTGTTCTTTCTGCCCCTCTACTTTACAATGCAGCCCATTACAAAGTGTCCACATTGTCCATAAAACAACTGCAAGCATGCCTTTCAGGCTTCTGCTTCCCACCCCACACCAATAAATGTGTTGCCCATGCTTTCCATAGTCCATTATGGGTGTAATTTGGCTGGTATTTTACCAACCATGCTGCTAAAAATGATGGAACATTTAATAACAAAGAAGAAATCTAAATAAAAACTGTACCTAATCTGGTGCAGGTTTATCCCAGGCGGTCCTCAGGACATTTTCTACCTGTATATACAGTACTTGTCCAAACTACTTGAAAGCTAGTTTTCTCTTGAGTGTATACTATGGCAAGAACCATTTTGAGGAGAGTATTATTGGAAGATATGGTAATTCATGTTATGTTTTAAAGAAAATCAAACTTGTTTATCTTAATCGTGTTTTTTTATTATATAAAGTTCCAGATTACTGTGCAGCCTTGTTTCGTTTTGTATTCTATTATTTGTTATCTTGTTTTGTTTAATTGTGTAAATAAAAATGAGTTCTTCATGCCCCTTCTTTCTCAAAGAGCTGATATAGCTGATGTTGAATCCATGTACTTAAATGATCTACTTTTCAAGGTCCCAAGTGCCTTGGAGAATTACTGGCTTAGGTCACCTACAGCTTTGTTTCTGCTAATCATTTATAGCGTATTTGACAGGTACAGAAGGCAAAGTAAGTGTGACCTATGTTGTCAGCACTGTTTTAAGTTTGTTGTTCATTAGAAGGATAGTTAAAGCTGCTATCTTGTTTATTACTTAAACTATTAGTTTTTCACCTCTGTAGAATACAAATGCAATAATGGTCTATATTTTACAGTGTGTTTTGTAACAAATTACTATTAATATTAAGTCGGATAAACCTACATTTTCAAGTCATAATAAGAATCACAATTTCCACCATGATCGATGGCCTTTTAATATAGTGCTGATTCACTTTTTCTCAAGGAATAGGAAATATGTATAGAAAAGGAAAAAGCTGATTTTATTACTTTTCAAATTATTATTTTTGTTTAACATTGTGACAAATATTCTAATTAATCTTCTGCATTATAGATCGAACTTCACATATACTGTATATTGTTCTGTCCCTATGGCCCTTGAACTTTCCATTTTTTTTTTTTAATTTTAAATAACTCTGCATAATGTTTTCTTGTGAACAGCTAAATTTAATTAGTTATTATTCCCATTATTCCCATGCAATTACTGTATGTAGCAGAAATGTCATGAACATATTTAGGTATGTCCATTACTTACCCTGAACATCAAAGATGTTTGGGTTGTTCAATCCTCATGGGGCAATAAGTAATGTTTGTAACTCTCTACTGCTCCCAACAGTCAAGTGACATTGTCCATATATCATATATTACATAATTGTGATCAGGGCTGATAATGGTGTATCGTGTTTGAAAAATAAACCCAGAGCGCCTGGGTATTGTTATGTTACAGAATCAATAATATTAAGGCGGAGGACTGTTGGTCCCAAACACAATGTGTGACTGTTGTTATATTGTTGCTGATCAGGATGGTCACTTGTTAACTGCCTAACCACAACTTGCCCTGCCAGGTAGGGAATCTTCTCTGCTGACCACACTACCCATTCTGTGAGGGTGTCCGCCGTCTGCATGGGCTCGATCAGCACACTTGAGCACAAAAGAACATTCGTGGTGCAACAAAAGTTCGGCGACATGGGTCCGCACGTAAGTGGCGCAATTCAGCGCGCGTCTTGACGCAAGTGCGTCCTCGTGTATTGGCGACATCCTGTTTGTTTAAATAGTCGCATAGAATCCACCATCTTTGCTTGGTTATCAAGTTTACTCTTGTGCCTGGCGTTTTATCCTGATCCTGCTTCTTTGTTTTTGATCCTTGCCTGACCTTCTCTTCTAAACCTGTTCTGCCTGCCTCGACCTCGACCTGTCTGACTATACTCTCGCCTGATCCCGTTGTACCTCGTTTGGCTCTCCGGCCTCACTCCACTTCCGTGCTTCCTGTTCCCATCCTCAGGCAAGCCTCTGGTAGTGTGGGACGTTTGTGGGCTTGCTTACATCGACTTGTCTTCCTGGCCGTGACACCATTCCCAGTCAAACTTCCACCGCCCACACCACCTGTACCTCCACAACCCTTCACACCCGCCTATTGCCCCCTGGCTAAATCACTTCATTAAGTTAATGCTCCTGACACACATTTTGCCCATATTGGGTTTTGTCTGCCTTTTCTGCAAAGATGTATTTTGTCTTGAACTGACTGTGTGTGAAAGACACTGTTAATGATTGATGCCTATATAATACCAAGAATTGCTTTGATTCTATTGTTCATTGACTTTATCAACCAGAGTCTACTGTAGGTTTCTTTCTTCTGATATTATAATTTCATATCTGCTATGTTATATTTTATCCATTGTCATATATATATCCAATACTTTCTTTTATTATTGGCATAAACACAGGGCTTGTTTTCCCCATGGTTTGCTAAATTCAACACAATAATTCTATTGTGCTGTTAGCACTCACAAGAGTGTCATTGATCACTGACAATGGAAAATGAGTTCATGTTTTTAGCATTTCTATACTAAATTATACCTGTCAAACTGAGCTCACCAAGAGGCCAAGTATAATAGCTTTTCTATATTTTCAATGAGTTAGCAATATCAAAGCTGTAAAATCAGCACAGATGTTTGTTGCCTCAGAAATATAAGCTGTTCGAATGTATTTCTATTTCTGTACACAATCAAAATCAAGGACAGTACTTTTACTTTAAAACCTAGGAAGACAGGGTTTGAGGCATGTATTTTCATATTGCAAAAGTCTGAATGACAGATCTGGGATGAGTCCTGTAATAAAAGACAATAAGATATTATCCGATTGTAAAGTGATACATGTACTTTTATGTACATGGTGGTATCTTTTTCTTTTCATGGCAAATGGGGAATATGAGAGTGTTTTACTAGTCAAAACACTTAAAATTTCCCCTCCATTCAGACAATTACAGTAGTAGAGTTTGAGACAGCAAGCAATGATTTTTGAAGCTGAAAAAAGTTATGCATTTTGAAAACAGCTATTCAATTTCCTGCAGATTTAAAATTAAAAATAATTTATGTAAGTTAGAGAAAAAATGTGAACCTTTTATCAATGCAATAAAGAAAATGCATTATAGACTTTGAGACAAGGATTAGTAGCATTTTTTTTGCACTCCCCTTATTAACACTCAAACAGGACAACCATTGTAAGTGTTTATAAACTGTATTTATTGTGGCACAGTGGCTGGGAAACATCTGGAGGGAAGGTACATATCTCCCAGAATGCTCTATAAGACCTGGCATACAAGGAGAATAATAGCGGCTGTGTGCAATCAGCCTGAAGTAACTAGGAAAAGTGCTGTGAGTTATGTGTCACCACTTGGGGGAGGAGCTCTCTGCCAAGGAAGTAGGAAGTGAGTGAAAAAGCAGTTTGAAAACTCTTGAAAAGAACCAGGTCTGAGAACCCTGTGTTTATTTAGAATAAACAGCCTAAGGGTGGCTAAAGTTTTACAAAAAAGGCAAGCTCTATGTTTGCAGAAAGCCAAGGAACAAAACTGTAATGGTTAGAGAGGACTGGCCTGTGAGTTCCTATATTTATGTTATGTACTGTTGCACTGTTACCAAAACTCGACTATGAATAAAACAGACAGAAGTCACTGAGGCGCATTTACCAATGCATCGCAGCGCTATAATAGTCGCAGAGGCAAAACTTTTGCCCTGCGCATAAGCATATTTAACAGTATAGCGCAAACACGGTCGCTTAAAGTTTCATGCGCTAGTGTTGACGCAAACTGCTGCGCCATACAAACATGCACATTTTGGGCCCGATTCACTAAAGTCCGAAATAAGGAGTGCTATTTATAGCATGCGTTAAAAATCTTATCACTTCTTATTTTTCACTCGATTCACTAAAAGGACACTTGTCATAATTAAGAAGCGATGTTCTTGGCGTTATTTATCTTACGATGACATATTTTCAAGCAATATATTACGCAGCGCACAAGATATTACGCAGCGCGCGATATTTTATGCAGAGCGCAATATATTACGCAGAGCGCAATATATTACGCACGTAACCATTACTTTCTGAAAACCACCATTTCCCTGAAAACTGGAGGATGCATCACTCTAGGGCCAACATATACTTTTTTATATATAAAAATACGACTGCAAACTCCATGTTGTGTTGCCAATAACTCACGAACCGCAATTTTCTTTAAGTACCGCCTGCCCCAAGTAGGGTTAATATTCACACAGATTAACACAATATTTTGCACGTTTAATGTTTCATATGTGTTTGTGAATCATGCATTAGTACTATTTCTATTCGCTAATTAACGCAATGCGGTTTTTTTGTGCATGCGATATGCAGATTAACACATGCAAAATGACTTTGATGAATCGGTACTTAATTATCGCATGCTTTTTAATGAAAAAAACTATGCGATAAGCGTTATTGACCTTTAGTGAATCGGCCCCTATAACGCTTATCGCATAGTTTTTTTTATTAAAATATGTCATTGTAAGATAAATAACGCCAAGAACATCGCTTCTTAATTATGACAAGTGTCCTTTTAGTGAATCGAGCGAAAAATAAGAAGTGATAAGATTTTTAACGCATGCTATAAATAGCACTCCTTATTTCGGACTTTAGTGAATCGGGCCCATGATGTTGCAAAACTGCACATACAATGACGCAAAACTTGTCATCAATTGTGTGCATAGATGGCGCAAGCTAATGCTCTAATAAACCCGTACCAACTACATGCTTCCTAACTTAACAACCTAGTCAGTTGGTGTTTACATGGAAAAAAGATATGAAAGACTCCATCACATTAACAAGGGATACTGCCTTTAAAGATAAGAACAAAGTTTTAAAAAAATGGTAAATGTTATTAACACATTGTAAACAAATTAACAATTATATTTTTCTAATAATGCTAATCAACATATTATAAATTAACATTAACATGGTTTTATTAATGACATACCTAAATTAGTTTATTGTAGCACAAATCTGTGAATATACTAACACAAATGTTGAAGAACACGCAGTCAGAAATACGCCACAAATGAACAGGTGTAAAGATTTCAATGCAGCCGTGCCTGCGCAAATCTGCCCTATATATGCGCAAATAGCACATATATAGGCGCAAAGGGCGCACTCGCACAAAAATTGGGCACTTAAAACACGTCCCCTAGCCACACCCCCAAAAAACATGTAGTTGTTTGCGACATTATTGCCCAGTATTTGCGACATTTGCATAAAAAGAACTAGCGGAAAAATAAATGAACCGACGCAATGTAACGCATATGCAATTGCGTGTGCCCACAAAATGGCGCATAATCATAATTGCATTGGTTTGTGTGCTGCGATGCATTGATAAATGAGCCCCACTGTCTTTTACTTTGAGAATTTATTGCCAAGGCTACCATTTTGAGTGAATTCCTACAGTATATATAACAAACCTTGCTGCCATTACTTTAGATTTTGTAACTGATGCCTTCTCTCCACAGGCTAGCCCCAGTAACTCACCTGTGTTGTACTGAACAACATATATTTGGCCATAAATGCTTGTGATACTGACACTAAAAAACAATTTATTAAAAATATTTATGCACAATAAAAGTTAGCTACAGGTCATGTTGATCGTTTTTTGCTGATAGGGCTGCTTTTAGTAATTGTTACATGAAGTTCCTAAACCTGTTTTGCCAACCTGACTGTCCCTTCTCAACCTGTCAGTTATAGCTTCTAATGCTTATGTATTACTGCTGCACAAATATGGCAGCCCACTCATAGAGGGACATGGGGGATCAGATAGGTAATGTAAAAGCTTTGGGTAAATATTTTTATGGCAAAATTATAAATAGCATGCAAGGAAAATGTTATGATAGATGGGGTAAAAGGTTAAATTGCTAGTGTCCGTATCTCTTTAAGCAGTGACTTTGATCTATTTGGTAGGGCAAAGATAGGCTAGATGCACTGCTTACATTAGTGCTCTAGCACTGACTTCTTTGTGATTACAGTATGTCAAAAAGGGGCTTTTGGACTTTAAATGTCCATTAGATGTTAGTAATGCAGAAGTGAGGTTGTATCTGTATTTCTGATAATTTTTGAGCAAATTCTTTTCAGTTGACATAAATCTAATTCTGCGTACAAGGTTATGTTGCTCAACAAAGGTAAGCTTTCACCTTTATATATGATTAATACTTCAGTTTGGCAACCATATAGCGACAGTTAATAATCTTATACCTTCAACAATAGACATCTCTCAGGCTTGTCACATATTTTATGGACTTGATGAGTTTGCAGTTTGCAAGTTGTAATAAACTGATTTATATTTAGCTATACAACATGCAGCCATTTGTATACATAATTGTTCAGTTGAACACTGCATAGCTATTTAGAAAGAATTGCAATCTTTAGCATTCTGACAATGTGGAAAGTTTATGAAACAAGCTACAGTCAGCCTGGACCAATGCATTGATCACACATCATGTGTTGAACAAGGAGGAAAACATTTTATATTATGCTCTCATACAAGTAATTCTGAATTATAAATAGCAATATATAACACATACAGCAACTTGTACACAACAGAATCCTTGTGGTTATATATTACAATAGTTTTGTCTGAATGGTTTACTTGTTATTGTCCCCTAATTTCTGTTATTTAAAATAAGCCACAGTAACAAAGCACCTGCCTAAGAGCACCGGTGCTTCAATATTTGTACTGTAATTTCCACAATAATTTCTAAAATAGATCTACAGAACTCCCTCTGCCAAAACAATCACCATTAGTAGAAAATGGCATATCTAAACCTTTCCTACAGTATAAATAGCATTTGAGTTCCAGCAGAAAATTATTTTTAAAGGCATTACCTTTTAGCAATTATACAAACAGCAGCCACTTCCCTTGGCTATTTGCAGCATTTAGCCTAAATATATTTGGAATAATGTTATTAGACTTTTTTGGCTAGATCAAGAAAGGAAGTTTGAATAACAGATTCAACAATACACACAAACAAGATTATGTATAGATTGTTTGTATATTACTGTATTTTATAAAAAGACACTTCTGATGCAAAAGATTGCTATTTATCACTACATTACCACTGACTTATTTATGCTGAGTTCACAGGGAAAGAAACAATAAATCGATTTGGCCAGTCATGACCAAACTAATCATCTAAAAATGATTTTATTTCTAGAATCTTATCACATTCTGGTAGATATTGGTATATTGTTGTGCAGAAAACACATGATACTAATATGTTTTCAAACTTGTCAAATAATTTCATTTGTTTCTAGTACCTTGAAATATATTTTAAGCAGATTTAAGACCAGATTTCTTTAATAAACAATATGACATACAGTTCTCTGGTGAAATGAAAAAGTACTGGATATTTCTAAACTAAGGGGCAGATTTACCAAAGCACGAATTCGAATCCCGAATGGCAAAAATTCGGATTGGAAACTATAATTTCGCGACTTTTTCGTCGCCATTGCGACTTTATCGTATTTTGCGCAACTATTTAGTTGCCGTTGCGACTTTATCGTATTGAACGATTGAAAACGGCGGAAAAACCTTTCCGACTTTGCATGATTTTGGAAGCCTCACAGAGGAATCAATGGCACTCTGCAGTTCCAACCTGGCCCAAGGAAAGTCACGATACTGAAGCTTGAATGAATTCGAAACTTTTGTCCTCGGCGCAACAATACGTTTTTTTCGTGCCGGCGACTAAAAAGTTGCGTAAAATATACGAAAAAGTTGCGTAAAATATCAAAAAGTCGCAACGGCGATGAACAAGTTGCAAAAATACAGATCATTACGAAATGATTCGTAAATGTGCCCCTAAGTGTGGTGCTTGTTTTATTGTATTGTATTGCAAGTTTTTTTGGTTTGGTTTTATTGTATACATAGGTAGTCACATAAAGGAGGCCTTTCACTGTGCCTTTGCTATAGTAAGGAACAATGGCCTTTTTTGAGAGACAAACTAGCATAGAGACTAAGCTGATAAAGTATCAGAATCACTTAATTAGCTGTTTAGATGTTTGCTATTGAGTACCCAGTACATTGGCTTTTGTCAAAAACTTGACAAGAGCTTTATGTTTTAACAAAATATTTAATAATGAAAACTCAAAAAACAAGAACCCAGCAGAAAAGTAAGAAAAGTATAAGTAGACAGTGAACAGTCTGAATACAGGCACTTGTTGTGGGCAGGCAACAATCAAGTCCAAACACAGGCACAGGTTCAGGGCAGGTGGCAGATAAAAAAAAGTCCAAGTATCAGGACAAGGGTCAAAACAAGAGAGTTAGAACATGGACAGGGCAGGAATAGACTTACAGGAGCAAGGATTTCAGGGTACAGGAACACAGTAATACAGGATCTCAGGAACACAGGAAGCTGGTTTATAGGTGGTGTCAACAAGAAAAAACAGACAGAGGCAAGAGTTATTGATAAACCATGCCAGGTCTAAATTACACTGCCTTCTGTGTAGAGGAACAACAGCCAGTACAAAGCAGGTTCCTGGTTCTAGACCAAGGAGTTCCAGACATAAATGGTATTGAAGGTCTTAGTTATAAGGAAGGGTTGAGATTATCATAACTATGCAGAAATATGAAGGGGGATCATACCATAAATTCTCTGATGAATTATATAACAGTAGTTCTTGTCCAAATCCTTCATCTCCAGAGTAAATCCCCAAATGTTCTTTTTTTATTTAACTCAAATTTCACCAAACTCAAATTTTTGCTAACAACAGAATTAGAAAATGTTTTAGAAATCACATCCACTGCCACCCCTATGTTTAGGCTTCTGCTCACATTCTCATAGAAGGCAATTTCACGTCTTCATAGAAGGCAATTTCTGTCAAGATCTATTGTGTATAAAACCATGGTGGCACACACTACCTTATTACCTCCTACAAATTATTTTCTACAACTAATGTCAAATTAACAGGCCTATGGTTTTTAGGCTAACGGCACTACACTAGCAATTTGCCTGCAACATGCCAGAAATCAAAGAATCCTGGAAAACAAAGTGAAGTGGCTTGGCAAACACAAAGCTGAGCTCTTTTATAACCCTGGGAAAAAAACATCTGGCCCTGGACCTTTGTTTATTTTCACATGATCTAGCATGTTAATAAAAGTTAAGAATCTCTGCATTTTCCCTTTATCAATCAATTTATCTACTAAGGGTCCCACCTCTTCCTGCATCATTTTTACATCATTAAAATAATTTGGTATTCATTTGACCCTTCACTGCAATGACATTTCTATTCTGTATTTTAGCTTGTCTAATTGTTTTTTGCCTGGTTTATTGGACTCTGTTTGTATGTAATAAAAGCTTTAGCTGTCCCAGTTAACTCAAAAGCCTCAAAATGCATTTTTTTTTTTTTACATTAAACTCAATGCTAACCTTTCTATCAAACGATAATGGGTTTGCTTTGCTACATCTTTCCTTGTACAAGGAGAAATACTGACGGTGTGTTTGTTAAGTAGCATTTTAAAGACATTTCATTTTTCTTTATTGTTTAACCATGTGAAAAGTCTTTCCCAGTTTATTTGCTGCAGAGATGCCCTTATACTTGCAAAGTTTACATGTCTAACATTTTGTTTACTAATTACTTTGTTGTAAAGTGATCTTTGCAACATAAACAGAAAAGATAACAATGGCCACAAATGAAGTGGCCTAAGTGCAATTTTGGGTATAATTGCAATATTTTGTTTTACCCATGATTCCAACATAATGGTGGTCAAGGGAATTGTGCCTGATGCAATTGCAGCCATTGTGTCCAAATTGATTCAGTTGTGCTTGCATTGTGATGTGTATTGAATTTAATTGCACTACAGAGAAGTCATTTATTGCAGTTGTTGTGAGAGTGATGCATGTACCGTTTTTTTGGTGCAACTGCACAGCATCAATTGAAACAGGGCTGTAGGAACCCTAGAGCCACCTCTTGGTTTGGAGATGTCACCAGCTCCAGGGTTTCCATGTGTTAATAGACACAATACTGTAAAATTTGGAACAGAGACAGGAAAGAGGTGCTAAGCATGCAAGAAGCGAATGCTGGTGCAAGTATCTTTAATGAATGGGGTTTTTTTTCACAAACAACTACCCCCAACTTAGTATGACTGCAAATGCACATGGGGTCTTAAATAATCTCTGATGTCATGATATGCCGCGTCATGACATCAGTGAACTTTAGTGCCAAATTCAAAGATAAATAGTGCTGCTTGCTTGTTTTCATTGCCCAAGCTGGCTCTGAATAGCCAGACCCTAGCTACTGTAAGCCTTGTTTTTGATTGCACTATTGGCTTTTGACTTCTTGCCTGGTTTTTGACTCAGAATCTTCGCTACCTTCCATTAATAAGAAAAAGTAGAAGTGTTAAGAATCACCCTATGTGGCTTAACTCTGAGGTAAAGAAGTTAATAGGGAAAAAAAGGAAAGCTTTTAAGAAATATAAGTCAGAGGGGACAGTAGCTGCGTTTAATGAATATAAACACTATAACAAGTGTTGTAAAACAGCAATCCGGAAGGCAAAGATAGAAAATGAGGAGCGCATCGCGGCCGAGGCCAAGACTAACCCCAAAAAGTTTTTTAAGTATATTAATAGTAAAAAGATGCAGGTTGAGGGTGTGGCCCCATTGAGTTATAATAACAATATGGTTACAGCGGATACAGAAAAGGCAGATGTGCTTAACCAGTTCTTTTCTTCTGTGTATACAGTAGAGGAGCCAGTGGGCCAAGTCCCACCCAATAGCTTCACTGTTGCCTCAGCTCCAACTACACAGTGGTTGGCACAGGATATGGTGCTTAAAGGGTTACACACGATAAATGTAAACAAGGCACCTGGGCCAGATGGAATACACCCTCGGGTACTGAGAGAGCTAAGGGCAGAATTGCAGTGGCCCTTGTTTCTGATATTCTCAGACTCTCTTTCATCAGGTATGGTACCTAGTGATTGGAAGAAGGCGAATGTCACTCCCATATTTAAAAAGGGAATAAGATCTCAGCCTGGCAATTATAGGCCTGTAAGTTTGACATCCGTGGTGGGCAAGTTATTTGAAGGCTTGTTAAGGGATCACATTCAAAATTATGTAGTGGAGAATGGCATTATGAGCAGTAATCAGCATGGCTTTATGAAGGACAGGTCATGTCAGACCAATTTAATTGCTTTTTATGATGAGGTAAGTAAGAAGCTGGACAGTGGGGATGCAGTAGATATAATCTATTTGGATTTTGCCAAAGCATTTGATACCGTTCCCCACAAACGACTGCTTTCTAAGCTAAGGTCTATTGGTCTTAGTGAAGCCGTTTGCACATGGATAGAAAACTGGCTACAGGATCGGGTACAGAGGGTGGTTGTTAATGGCACATTCTCTACTTGGAGTAAGGTTCTCAGTGGGGTCCCTCAGGGTTCTGTACTGGGTCCACTTTTGTTTAATTTGTTCATAAATGACTTAGGGGAGGGTATTATGAGTAATGTATCAGTGTTTGCAGATGACACAAAACTCTGCAGACCAGTCAATTCTATCCAGGATGTGACATCCCTGCAGCAGGATCTTGACCAACTGGCAATCTGGGCAGCTAAGTGGCAGATGAGATTTAATGTGGATAAATGTAAGGTCATGCACCTGGGATGTAAAAATATGCAAGCCCCGTATAACCTTAATGGGACTGCACTAGGCAAATCCATAATGGAGAAGGATCTTGGAGTCCTTGTAGATAATAAACTTGGCTGTAGCAAGCAATGCCAGGCAGCAGCTGCAAGGGCAAACAAGGTTCTGAGCTGTATTAAAAGGGGTATAGATTCACGGGAGGAGGGGGTTATTCTTCCCCTTTACAGAGCACTGGTAAGGCCCCATCTAGAATATGCTGTTCAGTTTTGGTCTCCAGTGCTCAAACGGGACATTATTGAGCTAGAGAGGGTCCAGAGAAGGGCAACTAAGCTGGTAAAGGGTATGGAAAGTCTCGGTTATGAAGAAAGACTGGCCAAGTTGGGTCTGTTTACACTGGAGAAGAGGCGCTTAAGAGGTGACATGATAACTATGTATAAATATATAAGGGGATCATATAATAACCTCTCTAATGTTTTATTTACCAGTAGGTCCTTCCAACGGACACGAGGGCACCCACTCCGTTTAGAAGAAGGGAGGTTCCATTTAAATATTCGGAAAGGATTTTTTACAGTGAGAGCTGTGAAGTTGTGGAATTCCCTCCCCGAATCAGTCGTACTGGCTGATACATTATATAGCTTTAAGAAGGGGCTGGATGGATTCTTAGCAAGTGAGGGAATACACGGTTATGGGAGATAGCTCTTAGTACAAGTTGATACAGGGACTGGTCCGATTGCCATCTTGGAGTCAGGAAGGAATTTTTTCCCCTCTGAGGCAAATTAGAGAGGCTTCAGATGGGGTTTTTTGCCTTCCTCTGGATCAACTTGTAGTTAGGCAGGTTAGGTATAGGCATTATGGTTGAACTTGATGGACGTATGTCTTTTTTCAACCCAACTTACTATGTTACTATGTTACTATGTTACCTGCCCTTGACCTCTTACCTGACTTTGACGTTGCCTCTGCCTGACCCCTTTTGTATCGCGTATTCTGTATACATCTTGGCTTTGTATAGAACCCCTGTCTTCTACGCAGCAGAAATCCCAGGGCCGAAAAAGGCATCTGTGAAAACTGAGGTTGCCAGTTTTCACTGATCATCTATTACACCTAAAAGGTTGGTACTAGCAGTCTACTCATACTACAGTCTGTAACAGCTAAATTACATTGTGGTTAAGGTGTTTTTAGCTCTGCAATAGCATTTACATTGTCCTATCTTGTAAGAGAAGCTTAGAAGCTTCTCTCCACAATGCTACAACTGTTTCTCATAGAAAAAAAATGTTCCCATTTTACTAATTTCTTCCATACATGGTGCCTGGACAGAGCCTTAGATAGACAAGGGAAGGTCTGGAGTATAAAAGTAGTATAGACGTGTAAAGTAGAAAAATACAAAAGATTAAAGTATCAGGAAAAGGAGAAGAAAAACTATGGAAAGGTGAATGAATAAAAATAAATAAATAAAGGGGGGTGTAAAAATACCAAATACAATTAAGGCAGCAGGTTAGACATTATGTAACAATGTATAACTGCCTGTAAAAACTGTCTGTGTAGTTGCCCTTTTTATGGACTTGCAATATACTTGCTATAAGTAAATGTATAATGTATATGCCATGCATACTTTTGAAGCTGTTACTCTTTGACATCTAGTAACACCATCTGATTATAAGTGTAAAGTATAATAAAATATCCAGATTTTTAGCAATTTTTTTATTACATTATTATTTTTCCCACAATTACTTCTTAAATAACATAATAACATGCACATTGTTTTTTCATTTTTGTGTCAGTCATTTTGTGCTGATTCATGTTCCACAGGAAGAAGAGGCTTCAGTTTCTGCCACCTGTTTGGAGGCCACAGGATATGAGTGGCATGTGCATGAAGCAGTCCAAGTGAAACCTGTAAAACAGAAAATTCACATAAATCACTACCATGTTTAAGAAAGTATGCTGCTTTACAGCAGCTTTCATCATAGAGTGACATTTGCAACTGTTGGTATCTGTGTGAATTTCTTACATAGTTACATAGGGTTGAAAAAAGACCAGAGTCCATCAAGTTCAACCCATCCAAGTAAACCCAACACACACAACCTATACTTACCAATCTATACATACACATACATAAACTATATATACAACCACTAATACTAACTGTAGATATTAGTATCACAATAGCCTTGGATATTCTGCTTGTTCAAAAACTTATCCAGGCCCCTCTTAAAGGCATTTACAGAATCTGCCATTACAACATCACTAGGAAGGGCATTCCACAAACTCACTGCCCTCACCGTGAAAAACCACCTACGCTGCTTCAAATGGAAGCTCCGTTCCTCTAATCTAAAGGGGTGACCTCTGGTGCGTTGATCGTTTTTATGGGAAAAGAACATCCCCCATCTGCCTATAATCCCCTCTAATGTATTTGTACAGAGTAATCATGTCCCCTCCCAAGCACCTCTTTTCCAGAGAAAACAACCCCAACCTTGACAGTCTAACTTCATAGCTTAAATCTTCCATCCCCTTTACCAGTTTAGTTGTCACGTCTCTGCACTCTCTCCAGCTCATTAATATCCCTCTTAAGGACTGGAGCCCAAAACTGCACTGCATACTCAAGGTGAGGCCTTACCAGGGACCTATAAAGAGGCAAAATTATGTTCTAATCCCTTGAGTCAATGCCCTTTTTTATACAAGACAGAACTTTATTTGCTTAAGTAGCCACAGAATGACACTACCTGGAATTAGACAACTTGTGATCTACAAAAACCCCTAGATCCTTCTCCATTAAGGATACCCCCAACACACTACCATTCAGTAGATAGCTCGTGTTTATGTTATTTCTACCAAAGTGCATAACTTTGCACTTGTCAACATTGAACCTCATTTTCCAGTTTGCTGCCCAGTTTTTCAATTTTGTCAAATCGCTCTGCAAAGCGGCAGCATCCTGCATGGAACTTATAGTTTTGCAAAATTTTGTGTCATCAGCAAAAATAGATACAGTACTCTCTATGCCCACCTCCAGGTCATTAATAAACAAGTTAAAAAGCAAAGGACCAAGGACTGATCCCTGCGGTACTCCACTAACCACACTGGTCCAATTAGAAAATGTTCCATTTACCACCACTCTTTGTAATCTATCCTTCAACCAGTTCTCTATCCAATTACAAATATTATGTTTTAGGCCAATATTCCTCAATTTGATCATTAACCTTCTGTGAGGTACTGTATCAAACGCTTTAGCAAAGTCCAAGTAGATGACATCAACTGCCATTCCAGCATCGAGGTTCCTACTCACCACCTCATAAAAGGCGACTAAATTAGTCTGGCAAGATCTGTTACGTATAAAACCATGCTGGCACAAAGTTATAGTATTGTGAACTGCAATGTATTCAAGTATCCTATCCCTTATTACCCCTTCCAAAATCTTTCCTACTACTGACGTCAGACTAACAGGCCTATAGTTTTCAGGCTGAGAACGGGATCCCTTTTTAAATAACGGCACCACATTAGCAATTTGCCAGTCTCTCAGCACCATGCCAGACCTCAACGAATCCTGAAAAATTAAGTGATAATAAGGTTCCCACCCCTTCTTGCTTCATTTTTTTACTAGTCACATGATTAAAAAATATTTTTGGATTCTTTTAACTCCTAGCTGCAATATCCCTTTCCATTTCTATTTTAGCTTGCCTGATAGCTTTTTTGCATGCTTTATTTGCTTCCTTGTGCCTAATGAAATTTCCGCTGTCCCAGCTAACTTGACTGCTTTAAAAGCACATTTTTTCTTACCAACCTTGACACTAACACTTTTATTCAGCCATAAAGGTTTTGCTTTGTGATGCCTCTCCTTGCTTACAAGGGGAATATACTGTTGTGTATACCTGCAAAGCAATGATTTAAAGATGTTCCATTTTCCTTCTGTGTCTAACCCTATGAAAAACCTTTCCCAGTTGACACATTGCAGAGATGCCCTTATACTGGCAAAGTCTGCACTAGGGATGTAGCGAACCTCAAAAAAAAAGTTTGCGAACCCGTTCATGAACTTACGCCAAAAAGTGCGAATATTCGCGAACTTTGTGAACCCAATAGACTTCAATGGGAAGGCAAACTTTAAAACCTAGAAAAGCCATTTCTGGCCAGAAAACTGATTTTAAAGTTGTTTAAAGGGTGCCACGACCTGGACAGTGACATGCAGGAGGGGGATCAAGGGCAAAAATACTTTGTTGATACAGCGTTGCGTAAAACCGCAAGGCAGCTGGCAGACCTAGCGGAAATACACTGTGTTTTTTGCTATTTTGCACTATTAGCACCATGGAAACGGGATTTGCTGAAAAACGCCATGTGTGGCTTGTGCGGTGTTTTTAGGCCGAGAAAAAACGCAGCGGAAAAACGCCACTCGAACCCAAATTGCGAACATATGCGAAAAGTTCGGGAAACTTGCAAACTCGCGAACACCCAATGTTCGCGCGAATTAGTTCGCCGGCGAACAGTTCGCTACATCTCTAGTCTGCACGTCTAAAATCAAGCGTTTTAGTTAATCCCCTATAGATCTGTCTCTGCAGCATTAACTCAAAGGAGACCATGTTGTGATCACTGTTCCCCAAATGCTCACCCACACAAATGTTAGAGATGAGTTCAGTGTTTCTTGGAAACGTGTCTTATTTTATATACTATAGCTTTATAGAGGGCCATAAATTGCATTTGACTCCCATTTATCTTCTTATGTAAGAACTAAAACCAGTAGGGGTCAATTAATTTTCCACAGGGCACAAGTGCTGGAGCACTAAGGGACACAAGAACAAGGGCACAACACAGGGAACACTGCACTTTGTACCTCACTATATATCTCTATCCCTATGGAAGGTGGTAAAGACATGGCCCATTTGGAGCCTGCATCCTCTGTCGCTTTTGCATCTCAGTGATGTAACCACCTGGGCAACAAAGCACTTGAAACTACATTTGACTGGGGCAGCATCAATGTTCTCAGTCAACAAACTATAAAGGCCACAGCTTTATTTATACAAATAGTATTTGCATTAACATGTACATGTATAACCAATAACAGCAACAGGGAAATGCTTGCCACCACACAGAACACACCGCCAGAGTGAAGGCAGCACCCGATTAAGAATATGATTATAGTTTCTCAAGTGAGTGCGGACTTCTTTGGTATATATATAGATATATATATATATATATATATATAGTACCAGCAAGTTTCCCCTAATTTAACATCCAAGAGTTACAGAAAAGAAAAAAACAACCTGCTCAAACTATCAGCTATATAGGTATATAAACTATATAGGTATTGGGTGCTGCCCAAGAATTATAATATACACAAAGGCTAAACCAGCACATTCAGAGGAGTAAAAGAAAAATAATATAATCAAGTCCCAGCAATCAGATGTGTGCTGTCAGACACAGGCCAGTACAATATGTGTTGAGTAGGTACTATTGTTTGCTATTAAAACAATATAAAATTCTGCTCTTGTATTATATTGACTGCATATTCTTTTGCATATACTTACAAATAAGAATTTTAGCAGGAACAATTCTAAACCTTAAATTAAATGAAGATACTTGATTCCTAGCCAGAGGCTTTTTTTACAAATAACAATTTTGATGAACTGTTGCAGGTCTATTATTGTTTTTCCAAGACTGATTTGAAAATGAAATTCACTGATAACCATGAGAATTTTGAACTCTCAAGTTTTGTAAATACTGATAATACATATTAGTACATTATTTATTCTGTATAAAATTACCCTACAAAAATATCCAGTATGTCCTAGAACATATAATATTAAACTCATCACATGCAGTGTTCGTACAGTTGGCATCCAGGTGCATGACTGAGAACAACATGCTTTGTGTGCAGATTAAATTTGTTCCTTATTAATATAATTACTTATGCGCTACAATAATATAACCAGGAGATTTGTAACTGCCATTTTATGATTATATAAGCACATGTCAAGGCAACCTGCTACTTTATGGTTTGTAACATCTAAAAATACATATTCTTTAAGGATAAGGCCCACTGTTGGTTGAAAGAAAGTTATGCCTGGCATAAATGTAATGAAATCTTTTCAAGCTTGACCCAGACTTCAGAATAACTTCACATAATATTTTTTTGACATGGTGAATAGTATAAGAATTATCTGTTCCTGCAAAAAAAAAATTAAGTTAACATATTACTGTATGTATAACAGCAATGCAATGTGTCTATTATCTCCCAAAAAGAAAAATCTGGAGAATGCAAACATCAGTATAAAGTATAAGTTTATCAAATAATATGACAAGGGGACTCCTCAATTGCCCTTCACTTTCAGCCATCCCTCTGAACCCTATTGTTGCATACCTTAATAAAACACCAGGAGCCAGAAATTGGTAAAAAGAGGCCACAGCATTTATTTACATTTTATTAAATAAATAGGACCTTGCCAGCCTCACCCCAAGGCAATATTCAAAGCCCGAATTCCATAAGAGATCGCTACAATGCTCTGCTGTTCCTTACTGAAGACTTGAGATCAGCACTATGTCATTATATCCACCACTGAGTATTAGGCTGCCTCTACCTACAGAGTGGATGGCCCCAAACTCTGCTACCAGCAGGAGCTGCATCTCCCACCATGAGAGAAGTTCAGCAGCCCTGCTGCTGGTCCTGAATCTGCAGTGCCTCGATGATAGGAAATCCAAGCAGGCTGTCACCTAGCACAAGCAGTAGTAGCATCTGTATCAATCAACCCACCGTGCAGTGAAAGGAGAGAAGCTCCTTTCTCCCTCTTCTAAAATTTCCTGTGCAGTACTCTGGCAAGGTCCTACCACTGCTGTGACAGATACAACTTAAAATACATTACCATATAGCCACTGTTTTGATCCAGAGGAAGGCAAAAAACCCAGCCTGAAGCCTGTGCCAATTATGCCTCAAGAGGGAAAAAATTCCTTCCTGACCCCCCCTGGCGATCGGAAAATTCCCTGGATCAAGGATTTGACTTTAATTTAACATAAATATACCATGCAGACTCCCACATTCATACTGTTACCAAAACCACAATATAACAGTGCATATAGGAAAACATCCACATTCTGTTATTAATAGACAATATGAGAGCATAAAGAAGACAATATCCTGGCATTTTACAAAATATGCAAAAAAGAGAGGAGGGCGGGTGGAATGTTTCTACCTGTTCAGAAGATAGGAAGTGAAATGCTTCTCTTGTGACATCACATCCCTATCCTTCTCCACCCCCAGCCCAGCTTCCCCCCTCCTTAACTTATTGCTTCTCACCCAATCACAGCTGCATCTGATTTTGCCAATCTTTAAACATAAGCCAGTGTAATCTGGCTGCTGGTCATTTGGAACCATTGCCAGGCAGCCCCTGCGTTTATAGCTTCAGGGCTTCCTTTCTTCAAACAATGCTGCATTTTTTAATGGTGCTTTGCTAAATATGTTTGTGTTTTGATCTGTGGACTGTTTGATCTGTTGGAGCAAAAAAACACCCACCCACGTATTATGTGTGGAAAAAGTTCCCACCAAAAAAATGCCCATAGGCTCCAATGCATTTTATGCAGAAAAATTCACAGCAGAAAAAGCAAAATACACGTCCATCGGCTTCAATGGATTTTGCCAATTTATGCCTTTTTGTAAATTTTACTGAGGTTGTGAACATTTTTTGGTGAACTGAAACAGAACAGATTCACTGGTCACTATTTGTTCTGTATAAATACATAAAGAGGTTAATGTAGTGATAAAGTCCATTTTTATGGGTCTAGTAACCTACAGTATAGAGTTTCAGCTACTGGGGACAACCTGTGACTACTGAACAGTGCACAGAAATGTTTGTGAGCAGAGCTAAAGCTCAGTTACCCCATATAACTCTAATGAGCTTATTTTCAATTTTCAAGTTTGGGAATTTGAGTTAGTTTTTCTAAATTGAAAAAACTTGGAAATCGAATGGTTGCTTATTTATTAGTAAGGAGAACTCATTAGAATAAAAAAAGGTAACCAGGTCTTGGATACCCATTGATAAACCAGGTTTCTGCTGCCCAAATTGTACATCATGTAGATTTATGACCCCAGGGGATAGTTTTTTACACCCCCACACAGGAAAAAGGTTTTCTATTAAACATCGTATCACATGTTCTACCACTCGTGATTTATTTAATTACATGTCCATGCGGTCTTTCGTATGTCAGTAAAACAGATTTAACCCTTAGGGTCAGGATGGATGGACACCGCTCAGCTATAAGCACTGCATTTAGGGAAGGGAAAACTTCCAAGCCAGTTTCTAAACTTTTACTTGAGCTAGGGCATAGGCTACCTATGTTTAAATACATGGCCATTGACCATATCCCCCCACTTAAACGTGGGGGTGACCGTGCTAAAATACTACTCCAGAGAGAAGTCTTCTGGATTGAAAAATTAAATATATTGTCACCGTACGGTCTGAATGAACAATGTTCATTTTCATGTTTTTTTTAAACCAGAGACAAAAAGAATGTTTACATAAGGATGTTTTCTTAGCAACGTGGTCATACTTGGTGGATGTTTGGCTATACTGTGTTTTGCCTCTTTCCCTTTTAAGTTAACACTTATTCCACACCTGGGGTGGCAGGTCTTTCCTCTGTTAATCAGGTAGGTGGGTCTGCTGATGTCACAACCTAGGTGGATGTTGCACAATGATTGGTGAGTCTTTGCTTTTAAATATGTATATATTTATTGTTTTTAACTGAAAACTGTGTCTTGAGAAAGGTCCAAGATGGGGACCGAAATGACAGCCCGCTTTCTTTTTAATGATGCTAATTAAAAGTTAAGTTTTTTTCTTACTAAAATACCTGGTGTGCATCTATATTTTTGATTTTGTGTATTGCTGAGCTTGGATAGCACCCAGGTTTAATGCTTTTCTGCTTTTTTGTTTGGTGTGCTTGAACTTTCATACTATATATATATATATATATATATATATATATATAAATATATATATATATATATATATATATATAGGAAAAAGAAGAAATGCCGCACTCACAGGTCTTAGTGCAAAAATAAAGAAAATTTATTCAGGCAGACTAACGTTTCGGCTGGCTCCCCAGCCTTTCTCTTTGAGAAAGGCTGGGGAGCCAGCCGAAACGTTAGTCTGCCTGAATAAATTTTTTCTTTATTTTTGCCCTAAGACCTGTAAGTGCGGCATTTCTTCTTTTTCCTGTAAATACTTATCTATTTACTGCACCCAGGCACAATTGACTCTTATATGACGTGAGTGCCGGCTTTTCTTTACATATTGTTATATATATATATATATGTATACTGTATATATATATATATATATATATATATGTAACCACTATTTCAGCTCAATAGCTGCCTTACGGGACTAGTACCAGTAGAACATGGGTTACACTGTACTCTCTTACCCAGAATGGGCCTTCGCTAAGTGGAAGAGGAAGGTGAGGGTGTTGTGCAACTACACCTCTCTTGCTGCTATGCAGAAAAATGAAAACAGAGGGCGCCAGAGGTTCTTGCAAATAACAAAATAATAAGTGTTTATTGAACATCCACACGGTTATTCACAATACAGCTTCAGAGGCCAGTGGTACAGGCACCACATACCAAGTGTATATACAGACTGACACTCCCGTGTGGGCAGACTGGTAGGAATCTCACTTCACCTCTGCGACACACCCTGTAGTGGATCCCTCTGGGAATTCTCTATCCTGATTCCCTATTCACTTGGATCCCTACACTACAGGCAATGTGGCCTGGGAGAGATATCTCCAGAAAAACTGCAAATCCTATGCAGGAGCTCAGTGCTGCTCATTCTAGCTCAACCCTAACTGCCTTACACTCCTAAAGTGTACTATAAGGAGAGCTACACCTGCCACTATCTAATGCCTCATTCACGGGGCCCTGTTCCCCGACTTCACTGGGCCTGGGCTCTCAGCACACATCCACCCTGTCCATAAGGTGGAAACAAACAGGAAGATGCCACTCCTCTCCCAGCACTATACCAAAGTCAGGCAGGAAGTGGTCACCATACCTTCTAACCAATAGCACACATGTTAATAAACTCACTTAGATACATTCCCTTCTGCCCAGCAACTAAGGGAACTGAACCTGTAGGGATTTAAAGCCATAGGGGCCATTTAACCCTATGGGTCCCTACATATATATATCTATACCCATAAGTACAGTAAAACAGATGGTCCTGTCAACATTGCCATCAGTTTACTAATGCACCTGTGCTGCTGTGAGACAAACCAGAGAGCATATGCTTATTGGTAAGGCCTGAGGGCAGATTTGAAAACCTACACACTACTAATTAGAAACTTCTCAATAACAGTATTCATGGGTAAATTGACATGATGGAGGCATCTCCTAACAAAATCTTTCTGTACTGCATTACACCATCCCAAACCCATTCATCTTAACATATTCCAAAAAAATCACTAGTCAATATTAGCTTATCCTTTGTCAAACAGTCCTGCAACTCTCTTCACTATTCGTAAATATAAAGCCAGCAGGCAATTAACACATGATCCCAGATTCTACAATTAAACTATGCTATTGACACTAGATGTCATTGTATAATGCATTATTAACAAAGATAGGTGCTGTTGTCTCATGCAGAACAATTATTTACTTAAGAAAGAACTAATCTAAGGTTGCAAGATTAGTTGCCGAAGTTGCCGAAGTTGCCTTTTCTGCGCCACGTATGCTATCCCACCGCCAATTTACATTTTAGCCAGTGGGATGGCATTTCGGGGAGATTAGTCGCCCGCGACAAGGGAGATTTGTCCCTAATGGCATCTGTGACGTCTGTCACAGCCCTTAAGGTGCCCATACACTATAAGATCCGCTCGCTTGGCAATGTCGGGGCCAAACGATCGGATTACATTTGAGGTTATGGGGCAGTCGGTTCGGGGACCGCATCAACGAGCCGACGTGGTACCCGATCCGACTGGATTTTCTAACCTGGCCGATCGAGATCTGGCCAATTTCAGGCCAGATATCGGTCGGCCAGGCCGCTCTGTTCTGCCCGTACACGGGCCGATTAGCTGCCGAATCGGTCCAAGGGACCGATATCGGCAGCTATAGTCGGCCCGTGTATGGGGGCCTTTAGGGTGAAGACACACAGAGCTACTAGTAGCAGCACCTTGTCATGGCTACAAAAATAGACAATGCTAGCCATTTACTGCTAACTCTCTCTAGAAGTGGTTTTAGCAAAGGCAGTTCTCAATATTGTCTACGTCAGGGTATTTTCAGGTATTTAGTAGCTGTGACAAGTAGCTGCTACTAGCTTTGTGTGCCTTCTCCCTTAGATGGGTAGACTGTCTGGTTTCACATACAACAATAGTAATTGCTGGCTTTAACCAGCTGCAAATCTAGCCCTTTCCCTGTTCTCAGATCAAGGACTCAATGAAAGAAAGGGAGAAGGCCCACAGAATTTTCTGTGGGTCATTGCCCTAAATCATTTATTATAAAGCAGAAAATGAAGGCAAACCCCTTATTCAGATGTCTTCTCATTTTTGCTTTAGTCAATATACACCTCATAGCACACATCACTCTCTAGTTATCACTTTTATCCTCTTTTACTCACTCAAAAAAGGTAGCATGTTTTATGTAATAAACACCTACTGCAATAGATGGCACAAGAACAATGAAACAGTCTATACAGTCTCAAAAGCAGTGTTTTGTGGGCTAAATATTTTGCAAGAAACTAATTAGCTTCCCTTGTGTCTCAAAGTGAGTTGTTTGTTACTGCTAAATTGGTTTGTGTAGCTACTGAAACATCAATTAAACTCTTATCTAAACCGTATTAAAGAATAAATGTACCTTGTTTACAAGGGAATCTATCTTCTGCAGACAGTAAATTATGAGGGTATAGATAATTGCAGGCATCTTCCGTGCATATTTGCATTCATATGGGTCAGTAGGATCATATATATTTCATTTTACCAAGGAATTCTTTATAGGTTAATATAACAAAAGAAAATCAGTTTGAACTCATCAATGGTGTATTTGCATTCATATGTTTGGAGACTGCCTCTGTCTAGGAAAACAATAGGTCAACTCCCACTCACATCTCACTACACACATTAATGCTGCAACCTTTTTGAGGTACAGGTATAGGACCTGTTATCCAGAATGCTCGGGACCAAGGGTATTCCGGATAAGGGGTCTTTCCGTAATTTGGATCTCCATACCTTATGTCTGCTAAAAAAATCAATAAAACATTAATTAAACCCAATAGGATTGTTTTGCATCTAATAAGGATTGATTATATCTTAGTTGGGATAAATTACAAGGTACTGTTTTGTTATTACAGAGAAAAAGGAAATCAGTTTTAAAATTCTGAATTATTTATTAAAATGGAGTCTATGGGAGACGGGCTTTCCGTAATTCGGAGCTTTCTGGATAATGGGTTTCCGGATAAGGGGTCCGATACCTGTAATATAAATAAAAGAAGGAAAATGCTTCTAAAATGGGTGAACTCTTGGTTTAAACTTGAAAACCACAAACAAGACACTTCAGATGTACATTCTGTCTGAACACCCAAGATGAAAACTATAACATCATATTAAAAGTAGTAGCTTGTTACCTCTCTTCGGCATGATCTGGGCTGCCTAAGGAAAATGAAAAACAAGTTGGCCACTAATGGCTTGTTAAACTGACATATTTTGAAGGCTGAACATAAATTTGGAAGCATACAAATCCTTTAATGGTAGATTTTTTTAATGCTAAATTCCCAACAGAGAGTGTATAAATGGAAATGGCCCAAATGAACCTGCAGTTAAAAAGCAAATTCATTTTTCTGAACAGGAATAGTGCAAACTGTACACCTAATTAAATAAGCTTTTTGTGCCTTGTTTGCTTTAAAAAAAAAAAAATCTAAACTAAAAAAAATATATATAACGTTGTGAAAAGGCTACATGTTTTTCTTGAATCAAACTGCGAGTATTTCTTTGTCTCACATAACTGAACTTGTGCTTCTTGGAAAAAAATACTTTTTTACATAAAGAGGAGATCTTTTGTTAGCGATGGTGAAAGAAATGTACAGGAGCTTCATTTAGTCATCAGCATTGGCTTTCTAATCCTCGGTGCATTATATTCCTGTGGCTCTGTCCTCAGAAAACCTTGATCACTTGTAATACTCACAGACTATATTGTACACAAATACTTTGATTCTCCTATTTGTTGGCGTTTTTGCTTTACCAGACTGTATTCATAAATAACATTATAAACGTGGCAATATGAGAGACAGAGCAGTAGTTTTTCTCCCCTATGTTTTAAACCCTAAAATGTATGGATACAATGAAAAACATTAATGTGTTTTTTTTATTGCCAACACTTAGAAATATCATGTTACTCATATTGTAATGCTTAGAAATGTGGGTTATTTATTTTACATAATTAATTTAAAACTTTAAATGTCATATATAGCTGCAGCTGATAAACTAGTGCCAAGCAGCAGATGTGGTATAAATTCTAATGTAAAGACTCTAGCTTTTTTCCCAAAAGTAAACACTTCGATAACCGTGGCAAATTCTATTCAGCAGTTCGCGGTTGCATCAAAAAATATGTATGGTAGCCGCATTTCACAAATTTTTCATTGTTTCACAATTTTTTTGTTGAAGCAAAATGGTACAGATTCGCTCATCACTACATATTTGCCAAAGGAAGGGGAAAAAAACTAAAGAAAAACAATACAAAATCTTGTTTTCCAGTTATATGTGGGGTTTCCAAATTACTGAAATCAAAGAAATAATATACAAGATAAACAACTTGAAACAATGAAACAGTGGACATAATGCAGCACAGGTATAGGATGTATAATCTGGCATGCTTGGATCTTGGGGTTTTCAAGTTACTGTAAGAGAACTTTCTGAAATTTGGATCACCACATCTTAAGTCTGCTAAAAACCACTTAATTGCATTACAACTAGAAAACCTACAAAATCCCCTACTTACAGCAGTTACCTCTCTGGAGTAACTCGTCTGCCTCACTTCCAGTAGCTCCTTACTTACATGAGGTGGCCTAGAGTTTGTATAAAAACTTTAGGGGGTCAACTTATCACAATATAACAGCTGCTAATATATAGATCAGTCTGCTGAGATACATGCAGTTCAGGCATGCTTGACTCAATTCTCGACCACCCAACCACATCTAGCCTCATTTTCTGAAGGTTCCTGCCCCCAAAAATATGGTCAGAAAACTATAAGGCAACCTACTTCCCACCATCTCTTCCCCATTATCCAGGTCATAGCTAAACTGGCAGAATGATATACCAGCCCTGACCATAGATTAATGGGATGAGTGTACGCTGAAAGCCTATTAATTCCCTAAAAACCTGAATTGAGAAAAAAAAACTTGACCATTGATAAATCACCTTCTTTATTTCTCTGCAGCTTAGCTACATGGGAGATGCTGAATGAGCCCACTGCCCCAAATGTCACAAACACAAAAAACTTTTACATGCTATGGAACTGTCCTAAATTAACGAGGTAATGGGACAAGGTAAAGGACAAAGACAAAACTATTTTTCCTAAACATCCTGTCCCCACATCTGTTCACTGGGTATAATAAACAATCTTGTCCTGCAAAATGTGAAGCAAGATCTCTGGTGGTCCCTGTTGTTTCCCTGATACATATGATCAAATCTGGGAATACTAGGAAGACTGGATAGCCACTGAATCTTTAACTGAGTGCTTGTAAGTGCCATTATGTACTTGCCTTAGATAAACAACCTTAACATTGTGCTTCGCTAGCAGATTGCTATAATCATCCTTATATCTGACTGAATGATGTTACATGTTGCTCTAACTGTATATTGTACCTAATATCATCCCTTCCTTTTCTTTTTTTCTGTAGGGGGTTCTGAAGGTGGCTCGATTTATGTTTAAAACAAGTTATAAAACCTATTAAAAAAAATACTTTTTTAAAATTGGAACTATTTGCCTAAAATGCAAAGAGATGGCCTTCTTGAAATTTGGATAACACGTTTTTTTGGATACGTGATCCCATATCTGCATTTATAGAGTTAATTCCAACTAATGAGTGATGATTTGGAAATGCTGCTTGTTGTATCACACAGCAAGTGCTTCTCATGAAAATCACCCCTCTGAATTCAGAATAGCTGCAGTCATAGTTGGATGATGTAGTTTTGAAAGTGCCGTATGCGACTGTTTGTTTAGCAGTTTACTTGTTAGAAATTACTCCACTGACATTCGTGCAAAACACGTGTTAACGATTATGTTTAAATCTATGCAACCTTGTATCTTGAAATCATTGACAACTTGTCTTAGAATACAGTACAGATTTATTTTTCAAAGCTTTGTTTTCATTAAATATTAAGTTCCAATTTTTTTCACAAAAAGATATCATGATTTACAAATTGTTTTAGTCTATGAGGTTTTTTTGTACTTTCCACACATCTCAATAATGTTATCGAAACCCTTAAAACAAAATTATAGTTCATTATTCATTTTCTCCTAAGTTTTGGTCATTCCTTACTTTTGTTTGTGCCCCATCAGTTTAAAAGCTAAAATTATTTACAAATTTTACAAAAAAACTTATTTCAGGTGATGAGGTTTCAGCAATCAGCCTCATAATTTTTTCTTAATTATTTATTTTCACTCAAATTAAAATTAACTGCTGATGTTAATGGTGTCCTATATACTTTCATATACACAAATTACTGAATTAAAAGCCAGAAGCAATCCCAGTTGTACAGCATCCATTTGGTTCACCAGACCTTATGACAAAAAATCATGAAAACATTAAATAAACCCAATAGGATTTTTTTTCCACCAATATGGAGTCACACAGCTTAGTTGCCATCAAGTACAAGGTAATGTTTTATTATTACAGAGTAATAAAAAAAAAACTTTTAATTGAAAAATAAGAATTATTTGCTTAAAATGGTCTCTATTGGAGATGACCTTCCCGTAATTTGGTGCTTTCTGGATAACAGTTTCTGGATAACAGATCCTATCCCTGTAAGACATACTAGTGGGCCTCTTACCCTATATAAAAATGGATGTAGTGCTTCTGATTACCTTTACCACCTTTCACTGCAGTTTAAATTATTTTTCAGTAGACTTCAGGTATGGAGATCCAAATTACAGAAAGTCCCCTTATCCAGAAAATCCCAGGTCCCAAACATTCTGGATAACAGGTCCCATACCTGTATATATAATATATAAATTCATTTAAAATATTCACTAAAATTGAAACTGAAACTAAACTGAAATTTTATTTTTCTGTGAAACACATTATTTGTTTTATTGTGACATTGTTAGAGAGAATTTCTTTATTCTAGAGCCTCTTTTTGCAGAATCAAGAACTATGTAGGACGGTAACCATTTACCTATTCGCTCTCAAGTCACTGTGGGTGTGGGTAAACCATTTCAACAGCTTTAAATAATAACTCTATAAAGGAGAATGACACTAAAGAAGCCACTAGGCAAAATGAACCATATTTAAGGAGATCTTCTGTTCGTGAAACATTTTTTGCATCACAGTTGCAATGTGAAAAAAGGGTCTGTGGTGAGATGATAAGAAAAGATGAGCCTACTGGACAAAATACAGGGGCATCCTGCTCAAATGGAGTTTGAGGAAAGTTTATATTTCCCTGGGAAAATGAAGTCAAGACCAATTCACTGTAGAGTTGGAAAAGATTTACAGCGGTTAGGGTTGTGATGTGCCTGGTTATTAGAGTTTGTGAATAGTGCTCCTGTAGTTATGTACTGTAGCAGGGTATTAAGCCCAAACCACAGGTTATCTCATTTAAGCAAACCATTATACTGGCGCTGAAAGCCAGCGTACTTGTTACCAACAAGAGTGAAAAGTAACAGCAGCTATGAATCATTTTGGTAATAAAATAAAATCCTAATACAGATATGGGATCCCTTATCCAGAAACCATTTATCCAGAAAGTTCAGAATTACAGAAAGGCCATCTTCCATAGACTCTATTATAAGCAAATAATTCTAATTTTTAAAAATGATTTTCTTCCAGTACCTTGTGCTTGATCCAAACTAAGATATAATCAATCCTTATTGAGGCAATACAAGCCTATTGGGTTGAATATTTAAATTATTTTTAGCATACTTAAGTTATGGAGATCCAAATTGTGGTGTATTGGAGTGTTGGGTCTTTTTGGGGGTGTTACTGAGCTCTAGTGATGGAGTATCTGAACAACACTGCCCTGAGAGCTGGAAAGCTGCAGATCAATAAAAAGTAAAAAATCACCAAAACAAATAATAATTACAGATTGTCTATGAACTATTCTGACTACCCCATACTAAAATGAAACACATATATTTTAATAAAAATAATAAAAATAATAATACAAAACTGTTAAGATTTATATTTTGTATTGCTGCATATTCATTTTATGCACTGTTTAGAAAGTTAAAACAATTATTCAACATACTAAGAAAACAATTATTCTAAACAACGGGCACTTCATATTTATATGAGGCCTAGGGGCATACTTAAATTATCCAAACATGGCTTGCTTTTAATCAAATGTATCTTTAATAGAGTATAACACCCCATTTAAACACCTCTTGATTAAGATTATGTGGCAGAAACCTCTGTTTGCTTCTGTGTTGTAATTCTTTGATAAATATTGTTGCAGATGCATTTGCATAAGAAAAATTGAGCCAAGTTTAAAAGCACAGCAACAACTCTAATGGCCATCATAAATCCTAAACTCATTAAAGACAATAGCTAAAACTCCTTTTTACACAAAATATGTAACAGCGGCATTTTTCCAATCATTATATGCACTTTTCTTTTGCAAACAAAGAACAGATAATCTTCCTACTTGAGAAATAAATAAAACGTTACTAGAAAAAAGTGAATATGTTAAACAGATGCAGATCTGCAATTTAAACATGTAAAAGAACTGGAAGTACACTGTATTTACAAATAACCAATGGCCCATCTGTTTTTACTTCCTATTTACAAGATTAATTATCACAGATAAACCTTTTTAACGAACCAATAGTGTTGAGCAAATCTGTCCTGTTTTGTTCGCCAAAAAATTAGCGAATCTTTAAAAAGATGCACAAAACAATCTTTGAAAACATGCAAAACACTGAAAAAGATGCGCGCAACAATATTTTTTTCCACAGCAAATTTTTGCTCCCATTTTATGAATTTTTCCACTGCTAATTTTTTCACCCATTCCTGAACCCATGCCTCACTCCATATCCCTCCATATCTGCCCCTTACTGGGCTTCTGGGAATATTTGGAGAACAAAGGAGCATTCATCCCAGATCTTACCCTTAATCGATCTTAAAATGTTCAACACCTAAATGCCATGCCCTTCTCAACCTGGTCATTCTGTAAAGCGTGGGATAAGGAGTTGGCCTCCAATATACCAGAAGAAGCATGGGAGAGAATCTTAAGCACTATGTATAAAACATCTAGAGCATCGAGAACAAATGAGGCAATTTATAAATTGGTAACACGGTGGCATTATACACCAACAAAATTGAATAAAATGTATCCCAACACCTCCGAATTATGCTGGAGATGCAACACACATAAAGGGAATCATACACATATCTGGCTGACATGCCCAAAAATACAAAAATACTGGACGGAAGTACTGAACACAATAAACGCAATCACGAAATTTAATATAGATATTGGTGCCCCCGCGTTAATTCTACTCAACATCTACTTACGTAACAATGTCCCTATTTCAGATCCACTCACATTACATTATCTATTACAATCCGCTAAATCACTAATACCCAGAAAATGGAAATCAGTCGATCCCCCCCTCTATACAGAATGGCTAGCTAACACGGAAGATATCAGGCAAATGGAGGAAATAACCTTCATGATACATAATCAAAGCAATTACTACAGAAATATATGGACTCCCTGGCTAGATTATTTAAGATCCTTATGAAAAAATTACCACATGTCAGTCATTCAAAAGAAGCATTCTGGAACTAATGTTTATAAGGTTTAGTTAAACGAATATTTACCTGAAAATGTAGAAATAACTTGATGACAGCTTGCTTGAAATTGTAAATGTATAAGAAATGTCAAGACTACCATATGCAATGTTCCCTCCCCCCCCTACCCCTCCCTTTTGCCTTCTGTATCCCTTCCCCATACCTGAAAAATTGCAAAATAAAGAATTATAAAAAAAAAAAAAAAATGTTCAACACCTGAATTTATGAACTTCACCATATATTTGCAAGAGGTTAAATTAAAAAAAATCATTTGGACTGTGCCAACATGTTTGCTAGACACCACAATATATTTGGGGAGCCTCTCACTATAAAGAGAGGGTCCAGCCTTAAGAGAGAGTGCCATGTGTGGCCTGTGCCACACCCTAGCCTGGCATTCCACGGGTTAACCCCCTTCAGGCCTAATTTTATAATAACAACTCTTCCATGAAAATAAAGCAATAATAAAACTTTGAGCTGTATTTTTCTTGACTTTTTTCTGTGAAACTTATACTGGTCTTCCTATATCTGTTAACTTCCTCCCTGAAAACATCAGAATCACACATTCTTTTTACTGTTCAGGTGACAACCCTAATCAACATCTAATTAACCTCCATCCTTTCAACCAGAATCAGTGGCTTATTTAACTATGTTTATGGATATGGTTTATAGATAACGCAAATTGGCAGTGAAACTTGCAATACTTTGCACATAGCATTATATTAATTACCTCCATCTTGCATTTTCATCCTGTAATTAAAATAGTATTGTGTATTATCTCCTTCTAAAAAAACTACACAAGATACAAAAACCTTCAGAATTGGAGTGCTTTTGTTTTGTTACATCTAAATCAAATTATATTTTAAATAGGAAATCTCTTACAAACATTGTGAAACAGTTCAGTTTCTGTGTCTGGGATATTGTGGATGATTCATTATATTTTGGCGAAAGCCTGCAAGTCAAACTGTTTCTGCAGTTAGAGATTATTTATATACACATTACCTCTCAGTGGGTGTTAAACACTTATTCCTGAAAAGCTGTGTAAAATCATTAAGTTTAAAAATGGTATGTCTATATCAAAAGAGAACAAAAGCAAAAAATGGAGTACATTATGTTTTAGGCATGTGTAACAGTCAAAAGGCATCTCAGCCCTACAGAAGACTTGACAGTCAGGGAAGTCAAATTAATTGAAATGAGTTGGCATATATCAAAGCAAGTGTTAAGCATATTTATTAATACTGAGCAAATTTACACCTGGGCAGTAACTTATAGCAACCAATAGGTTTAAGCCAGCTTCAGGTTGAACAATGGAAGCAAACACCTGTGTGGTTGCCATAAGTTTTTCCCAAATTCAAATTGGAACAGTGTTCAAAAATGCCCTTGTCATTTGTCAGTTTGAGATGTATTTGAGCAATCAAACACTGTTCTGCTCTGTGGGGTGGGAGCACACAGTGCTGTTCAGCAGGTCTAAACAGTATCACTCATCTCAGGGGTGCTGCTAGAATGAGGCAAGTTGATAAACTCGCCCAGGTGGCAGCGCCCCCAAAGTTAACAGGGGGAGCAAAAAATCCACTCCTGATACCTTTAAAGACAAATTTCCATTTTTTAAAACGGAAATATAGCTCTGCTAGTGAAGAGAGCACAATTGTCTCGCCCCTGACCCATCTAAATCCTTGCTCCCCTTCAAATAGGATATGGAAAGAATTTTAAAAGGATTATTTCCCATGTTGGAACATTGTTCTAGTTTTGAAAATAGATGATTAAATACAAATGTGTTGCCGGAAAATCACATATTATAATTCTCACATGCATCATTAGCAACATTTTAAAAGCTTGTTTTTTGGGGGTAAGAATCAGTAGTCTGTATTGGATCAAAATATATTTTTGAATTCAGAGTGCAACAATATGCAAGAGTCTGTTTGCCAACATTAGTAAGAGTATAAATTTATTCACTGAAGGATAATGAGCCACTTATTGTTATTAAAAAAATCACCAGCAGGGAATTATTTTAATTCAATGACTTGCAATGACAAATGGATAAGCTATAATAATTAATTCAAATGAGTTCTTTGGAGATGAACTATTTTGCTATGTATTTGTTTGTCAGGGATAATTAACACAGAGAGATGTAAAAAGGCAGTTAAAGGATAAAAGTGCATTGGAACGTATCAGCTGCCAGCATGCCTAGGGCCTCACAAGAATGACATTAATAAAGAGAACTTATGTACAAAATAAAGGAATTACTCTTATATGAAAATCAAGTAACATGTTTATTGATCAAGAACAGCTTTATATTATGATTAAGATGAAAACCACAAATATAATATATATACAGTATACTGTATATATGTATAATATACATTTTGTTTAGAAATAGGCATTTTTTTTATTTTAAATTTCTAACTCCAGTTAATGTTTTCAGCTGCCTGGCTGTAGGTAGCTGCCTGATTAGGCTGCAGGTGAAGCAGCAAAGGGTTTTTGTTCTTGACTCAGAGTAGATCACTCTCAGAGCAGGACATGGGTTAGGAAGGCTGCCTGCCTATGTTAGTAACTCCTAGAGGGGCTGGGGGTGCTGCCTGCCACTGCAAGGAGCAGAAGGAGCCATGACCAGGTGTGTGAGAGCTGAGAAGAGTCAGCAGGGCTTAAGGTAAAGCCACAACGTCAAGGCTTAGTGAGAAGCCAGAGTGTTCATGTGTGTGAGAGTCGCCATGGATGTGTGTAACTGGGGATGGTAAGAAAACCTGAAAATGTTCCAGAGTGTGGAAGTTACCCTGGAAGGTGAGAGTCCCAGAGAGAGGACAAGTTTTGAACAAGTTTGATGAACTGTGTTCCTGTGAGCTTTATCTTGGGAAGAATTTGCCCTAAATAAACCTGTGTTTTTGCCTGAAGAAGTGGTGTCCCTGTCTCTATGCTCCAGATCCTCTGCTTACCTGCCTACCATAGCTAATTTCCCCCAAAAACTATGTGTACCAGCAGAAGGCATGCCACAATATACATATATTTATATATATATATATTTTAGCATTTTTGCCAATCCATTTTGGTGAGAATATGAGAAAATTCAGGACCCAAAACAGAGCAAGAGCAGTCTGACAGCACTACTCTGGATGCCCTGTCGTTTGCGCTGATGTGAATCCGAGGGGGGGGGGGGGGGCACAGCTGCTCAGCCTGTATCCAGGCCCCATCACTTATAATAATGTTATTGGGTATTTTCCTTCCATAACTGTAAATCAATAATTAAAAATGCATTTTTAATTTTAAAATATGCATTTTGTTTAGAAATAGGCATTTTTTTTTTTTTTTTTAAGAGAATAGTATTTTATACAAAATCTGATTTAAGCTATATTGGCCCACAAATACATCTGTATAAAATCAGTGGAAATGCAAAACGAAATTATATTTTAGTCAGTAAATTTGGTTGGTCACCAAAACTGACAAAAATTTGCATAACCGAAAAGGCCTTTGGTTTCTCCAAATGTTTATATGGATGGATGTTTCTTGTTCAACTCAAGTAATGACCTACAAAGCAATATAAGAAAAACACTGCAAAACTATAGGACTTGACATGCTGGACTACAGTATATTATTATTTCCTCAGTTCTTTGAATACCTGAACTCTGAGCTACTGTATAATAACAGTGAACAGCATTTTCCACAATGCCTAGAACAGCTTCAATTTAAATTGCATGCAGCACACAAGAACCCATTATTGAACAATGTCTCTATTAGGTGCAAAATTTAATCAGACAGGGAAGTCACATTAGTTCTGCTGCATAATGGAACCTCAACCATCACTCCAATTGCTGCATGTTCATTTGCCACTGAATAACATTTTTAAATGGTTTCTGTGATATGCTCTGTTTCTAAAGCTTATTTAAATAGACAATGGAAACTGTAAGAGTTTTCAGAATGACAATAAGGAAATAGAATGGCATACATAGGTATTAGTATTAGAAGAAAGACAGCAAGGGTAAAGGTGAGATTTGTATTTATAGAATAGAAAATGTTTACAGAAAACCTGACAGAGAATAAAATCAGAATCCCTCAAAGAATATGAGAGTCAGAAATAATTTTACATTAAAAAAATTTTATCATTTCAAGCCTGGATATTTGAGTCATTTGATCTATTTATACCCTAGGATTGCCACCTGTCTGGTTTTGACCTGGACAACCCAGTTTTCAAAGGGCTGTTGGGGTTAAACCCTCCTGCCCGGTTTTCCAAATGTGATGTGATTTCACTGCTCCGCCTCTTCCCCACCCCATGACATCACCACTGCTCGGAGAAAAAAGCTGGCAGATATGGCAACCCTATCATTCCCCCACCCACCAATGTCTACTACTCAATAGACTGATGCTAGGAAAGGCAGAAACACTATGACCTTTTTATAATCAAGCAAAAAGGTCTCTGGCTGTAACTGGATTAGGAATGTAAGGGAAGAACAAGGAGGTCCCATCAGAAGAATTCCAGATATGGTTGGACTAAACAGTACTGAAGAGAAAACAGAGGTTATTAATAGCAAGGAAAAGTGTAAGACGTGCAGGGAGGGGGAAATTTACTAAAACTCCACTATTTCCACATTTTTTTTATTTAAAATTTACATAAACTCATTGCCATGAATGTCTAGCATTTGATAAAAAGTCTGAACTGGAAAAGCCACAGAAAAGTCAATAAAATTCTGATTGAGTTGCATGTAAATTGCGACTTTTTTTTAAATTGTCACACAAAAAAACAGCGTTTTTGTATTCAAACAAGTGTTTCTTATTAATAAATTATTAAGCATTTGAAATGTAAGTTTAGTCGAATAAAAAAAACAATAAATAAGCTTATTATAGTAACAAGACAGTACCAACATGCTACACAGTAGTGTACAGTAAAAAAATAATAGTAACCATAAAACATAGAAAAAGCTGAAAGATGGATAAAGAATACTACTTCAAAAGGTTTGGGATCCAACTGACATAAAATGTAAATGTCAATGAAATTACATTTTAGGCATTTTTTGCTCCATAATAGCATATACTGCACATTTCCCTACCTTGTTAGTGAAGCTAATTTTCACTATTCTACAACTGTTCTGTATAGAAAAAAAGGCTCCCATGTTGCCAGTTGCCCATGTTCATCCAAACACATGCCCAGACAGCTTATTTGATAGACAGGGTAAGGGCTGGGGTGGGGTCCTATTGGTTAAAGTGCAATGCAAGGGGTATATAATAATGATGCCTGTGCTTCTTCCAGCAAAACAGACAGCACAGAAACATTTTAGTGTGGATTTGCAAAATTTTCAACACTAGGAAATTGCCAATTTTGGTGCAAAAATTGCTCATACCTAGTAATTATTCACTATGGTTTTCTGACTACATATTTTTGTGTGTCTCAGGAGTACACAAAGAGGTGAGTCCTCAGAAAGCCATTGAATAGAATGGGTAACTGAGGTTCCATTGTGGAAAATTCCATTAAAATATAGAAACTTTAGGGGCATTTGCAGTTCAAACTTGAAGAAATGCTAAAGTGAAGAGTTAAACAGTTTATTTGGAAGAGGAATTACAAATAACCTGTGCATCCAAAATAACAGAAGGTGGTAAAATGTACTGTATTTAAGGGGGCACATTTTTAAAGGTGTGTAAAATGATTTTGCTAAAAACCAGAGGTGTATTTAAAAAGCTCTGTTGTTGACCTTACATACAAATCACTTTCATAGAATCAATTCTAAAAAGCTAATTTTCATATAGCATATATATATATTTTTAATGCCAAACTAACAGTGCATTTATGCCATTACTTTAAACACACCCTCAGACCTTGCATAGCCCATTTGTAAGGCTCTGCTGGGTCTTGAATCAATGACCTTCTGGTTTTTGGCTGCTCTACCTAACCACTAGACCAAGAGAGCAGCCGGTAAGTGCTCATCTTCCTTTCTATCTCCTATTCTTTCTCTCTCTTGTTCTTTCATGTTTTGTCTCTCCTATTGGTGGCTTCAGCTCAGCCAATCAGGGTTGACCCTGCCCTATATAAGTCCAGCCCTCTTCTCACCCCAGCTCCTAGTTCCCTGTTCTGGCTCCTGTTCGTATTCTGATTCTGCTCTAGCTCGGTCCTTGTTAAATCCTGTTCCAGTTCTGTCCCTGTGCCTGCTCCATCCTGCCCTGTCAGTCTTCGCCCCCGCTCTGTCCTACCCTGTCAGTCTTCGCCCACTCCATCCTGTCCTTTTCTCTTTCCTTGTCTGCACAGTATCTTTTCCTTCTCCTCTTTAGTGCCCCCTACCTTTCTCTTACACCACTGCAGTGAACAAATTAAGGTGGCAAAGAAATGTTGACTCCCAACTTCTAAAATTCTAAGCAACTGTGTCAAATTTGCATTAAAGCTAGTGATGAGCGAATTCATTTGCCAGGCATGGATTCACAGCAAATCTCCACATTTTGGCATTGGTGAATTGTTTTGCGAAACTTCAGTGAAAATTGACCATGGAAAAATTTGTCACGCATCAAATAAGGTTGCAGTCATGTAAAAAATAGGCACGGTTGCATCAAATTGTGAGTGGCCCATCACAAATGGGTGCGGTCATGCCGAAATTGGGCACGGTCATGCCAAAAAAATGACAAAAATAAGATGCATTGGATTTCCTCCTGGCAGCTGCAATTAAACAGGAATGAGAAAACACGCATCTGAAATTGCACTTTGCATACTGCAGTTGTGCTCAAAAAGCACCCTATATTGTCAATAAAGCATGGAACATATAACACCTGTTATCACATTGGTCATTTTCTGTAGTGTAAAGAATAATTTCATGTTTTTGGATGCTTATATTTAATGCAAAAAAGTGTACAATAATCAGAACAAATACATCTATATACTTATTTAATACTATTCTACTGAGACCTAAACATGAATGAAAACAGAAGATATTATTATTTATGACTAAAAGTATGTTTCAATGGGCTATGAATATGGTTCCCTTCTAAAATCAAATTGCAATGCTCCAGTACAACCAATCCTATCATAATTCCATGTCTGTATGCAATACCAACTGGATATTAGAGATAATTTTACTACTGAATGGAAGACACTAGGCCAACATTCAGCTGATAACTGAAGATTTCATCATATTTATAGTTATCAGTGCTTGATGTGCCTAAGCCTTTATTTGTCCTGACATGAAAAGAAAACTACCTCTGTTTTTTTCTAGGGCAGCTTCAATCAGCGTACTTATATATCTTAAATCTGGTTCCACAGAGGAAACCTTTTAAGTTGAACCTTTTGTATAAGCCCAGCTAGTTTTATTATGTTTTGGTTGATGATCTGCACTGTTTTGTTATTACACTGAGCTTCCAGTCTGCCTGATGTCAATTTAAAGATGGAGTACTAGATGCCTCTGCTGTTTTTATAACAGCACTTTTTTAGGAGATAACAAAAAAATTAGACTTGATTTATGTGCTTGTGCAACTGCTTTCATACTGTGCACAATGTGACACAATAGCTATAGAAAAATGCAGGATGGAAAGAATGTGAATCTCGTGATCTTTTTAAACTTACATTGAATGCTGCAGATAGGGATGAATACATATGTTTCCAAACTGACAATATGCGAGATAGAAGAATAAATTACATTTTAATAATATGAAACATGGTAAAATAACTTCTCAGTGTACATGATAGGAGCACACAGATTACAGTAAAAGCGCACATGACAGCATATCTGAGCATGGAAACCAGAAATGCATCAGTTAGCCAGCAGCACAGTCCTGTGAGCACTACCCCCAGCCCACCTCCAGCTAAAAGATCAGCAGTAGTGATGCCAGAACCCCTTTGGAGGCCCCATCCACTTAGGGATACCATCAGGAGATGGCAGACACAGGTTCTCAACACCCTCCTCAAGGGTGGGCTCTGGAGGGGATGCTCAGTGGGAAGAGTGGCAGGACAATCTCAGCCTCAGTAGGGGCTATAGACTCTGACCCCGTGAGGGACAAGGGGAGCACAGGCTGCACAGCCCAGGCATGGACTGTGCAGTGGGGTGTCAGGTCAGGCCTCAGCAGGCAGGATGTGGGTCCTTCACACCGGCTAGTAGCCCAAGAGCAGTTTAACAGCCACTTCGTCCTGGAGTTGGTCAGCTCACAGGATGAGTGCACTGCTCGATGGTGCAGTTGGATGGCCCCTAGAGCTTCAGTCCCATTCCATATGCAGCAAGGGTATCAACAGCAACCACCATGTGCAGCATGCAATGATCAACTAGCAGAAGGGTCCGCACCATCAATACAGCAGCCTGGGGTGACTTGGACTGCTTCACTGAGTATTGTGGGGCATCCATGGAGTTGGCACTGGCCAGGGAGGAGTTTTCTCAGGGAGTAGTGGGCGGCTTACTGGCAGAGCTGCGCAAATTGCTGGCGGTCTGGGAAGCTAGAGGGCCTAATGGTAATTATGTGCCCAGAGGGGGAGTGTCAGCAGCCCCAGGAAGTGTGCAGCCAGGACAGCAGGATTATCATAGTCTCACATGTCAGAAGGGGGTTCCACCCATAGGTAACCTGGTGCTGCCCCCCACTCCTCCTTTTGCCCATCAGTGGAAACGGAAAAGGGCTATTGCTTCCAACTTAACGAGGGTCAGTGTCAGTGGAAGGGGTCGTGGACATTTTGGTACAAATGTTTTTGATGGGGGGGGCACCATACCTGCCTCAAGTTTTTGGGTACCAAGTGGCTTGATACCAAGCGGCTTGAGTGCATGTTGCCCGAGTACAAGGTTGCAGATCTGCAGGCGACAATTTTAAATGTAGGAGTAAGGCCAAGGGACATGCAGTGTCTCTTGGGCAAGCTGACTTTGTCAGGTTATGCCCATGGGCAAGGTGTTACCTTTCACTAGCTACAGCTGGGGTGGTGCAGCCTCACACCATATCTGAGTAACTAAATCAATGCGGGCAGATTTAGCACCCAATTTCTTGAGTGAGGGCTTTAATGGTAGGAGGTTTGTTCAGGCAGAAGAAGTATCAATGGTTCATTGGAGCTGTACACCAATGCAGGGACAATTCAGGTTTTGGTTCGTTGGAGCTGTACACCAGAGCCTTGGGCAGCAGAATGGGCAGAGAGTGGATTACTAAGAACATTACCTTTCTTGTGCTGTTTCCAATTTTGGTGGCCATTGAGTTGTGGGGAGTTAACTTTTCTGATTGGAAAGTGTGCTTTCATTCAAACAACATGGTGGTAGTACGGGCAAGCAACAGCCTCAAATCCACATATTATTCAATCATCTGTATCTAAATTCACAAAAATATTTGACACAGTCTGCATTACATAGGGAGATGAATCTGCATGATTCTGTGTTTTTTGTGCCTAATTAAAATACACACTGTAGTTTAAAACTGTACTCTGCACATTTTGCACAATACTAGTACAGTTAGTTATTTTTCATCCTGTGCACAGTTTCATTTTATCCTCAGTTTCAAACAATATATAACAATGCTGACAGTTCCATGAGAAATATCCCCTTGTCCCCATACCTTTTTTTTTCTCTTTTTACAATCAATACTCACCTCTCTCTGGTGATACATTAAGGTTGATTCACTAAGGTGCGTTAAAATGAACGCTATTTATATCATGCAGTAAAAATTTTATCGCGTCTTAACGCACAATTCACTAAAAGGATACTTGCGTTAATTTAGACGCGATGCTGTTTGCATTATTTAATTTGCAAAGACTATTTTCGTGCGGTATTTGACACAATATGCGCTAATTAACGCAGCGCGCACAAACTGTCACCACGTGCGAAAAAACGGACACCATATTAGCCATACACGCCATTACTTTCGGAAAACTACTGTTCTGAAAATGACCATTTCCCTGCAAACTGGAGGCTACATCACTCTAGGGCCAACACATACTTGAATAAATCACACTGCATATTGTGTTGCCAAAAGCTCATAAACTGTACTTTTCTATAATTACCACCTGCCCCAAGTAGGTGTTAATTTTCGCATAGACTAATGCGATATTTAGCGCCTCTAAGTGTTTGTGTATCATGCGTTAGTATTATTTCTGCACGCTAATTAACGCATTCGGTTGCACGCTATTTAATGTACGCGATATGTGACTTAACGCATGCAATAATACTTTAGCAAATCGCGCAGTTTTTTTGCATCAATTTTAAGGCAAAAAAACATGCGATATCGCTTATCGACCTTTAGTGAATCAACCCTATTGTGTTATTCCTGCTTAGTGGGAAAGGGATAGTGTAAGGATTTTATAAAGTGTATCGGTACACGCATTGTGGGATGTTTACTAAATCCAGGGAAGGGTTCAAAGCACAAAAGATGGTCCCAAACTGTTATGTTTTTGAACTTTATGCCCTTTCTTGCGCTTCTGCAATTTTTTGCAGGTTTCTGAGCTAAAAAATGTAGCAGAGTTACCTGCATTTAGTGAATATAGCGCTTCCTGTGTTTGGCAGGAAGGGTGAATAATTTTCCATCCAGCGTTAGGTGCAGAGCACACCCAGGCCCTTGATGCAAGTGCTTCTTAATTGAGAACTATGGGACATGGGTTTGTGTACTTTAGTGCTCTAGCACTTGGGTCTGGGGGACATACAATCAACCTTGCATGCAAACATAGTGATTTTGTGAAGGCTAAATTAACTAGGTGCCCTTACTTTTGTACATTATCTACCGATAGACCCCATTCGTATAGGAAACATTTTCAGCATACCTCTTGTTGCATGACATAGCACATAGCTGTAATAAAACCAATAATTTAATTTGGAGTGCTCCCCAAGCACAGACCTTGCATTATCATTAGGAATGCTTTTCAGGTGGAGGGAATATGCATGTGTAACCATAGGGTTAACTTGTCCCTATGGCTTTAAACCCTACAACTTCCTAGTTTATACTGTTACTGGGCAAAGACCCATGTATCTAGTTTATCCTTTGCACTTGGTTATTTGGTTGACCACTCCCTTTGCACTTTCATATAGTGTTTAGCAAAGGGGTGTGTCTTCCTCTTTGGCTGACTCTGGTGTCTCAGGTGGAAGGTCCACTGAGCCTGGGATCAACAGGGCCCCAGTAAAGCCTTCTACCCTAGAGTATACATCTACATTCTAGTGAAGTTGGAGACAGGGACCCTGTGAATGAGGACCAGTTATATAGTTATACTCTTTCGAGCACTTTCTAGGAAAGTGAAGTAGTGAGGGAGGGAAGCAAGAGCAGCTTTTGGCTCCATCCAGGAGGTTAGCTGGAAGTACCCTTCCATACAGGCACTGATGCCTTAGCATAGGGCCACGGTTAAGACACAGGATACAGGCTAGTACCTAAACCCTGATCCACAGTCTGCTGTAGGACTCTTTAAGCTAAAGGCATTAAGCCTGACGACTGAGGTATTTATCCAGACTACCCTCCATAGTGGCGCCAAGCTGACCAGGTGCTTTACCCTGCCCAGTCTCCTAAAAAGAGGTGGGATAAACCGGTGGCATCCTCGCTTGTTGTCCTCAGAGTGTACTACTGATATAACATCGGTATTTGTGAGTATATGAGCTAACCCTGCAACTTTGACAATAAACCAGTTATCATTTGTTCATCAGCAAAGAACCTTCTGGCATCCATTATTTGCTACTTTACTCTGCACACAGCTATAGTGAGTTGTAGTTGCACTACACCCCAGGCTATCAAAGGTTATGATTATATTATTGTAATTTGTTCTATGGTGAGCACAATACAAATATACATATTTACATAAATAAGGCTCTGTGTGCAGAATAATTTAATCAATTTTACTGGAGATTTTTTTGTTTAAGTCTATCCACCATGTGTAATAAAAGGCACTAAATTTACGCAGTAGCCCATAGCAACCAATACGATGTTTGCTTTCAAACAGATGACCAGTAAAATCTACCTGCTGATTGGTTGCTATAGGTTACTGCTCCAGGGCAAATGTAGTGCCTTTTATTACATAACCCCCTAAATGTATAAATATTTAAATTGCTCCATTTAAAGGATATCTGTAATTACGTTGTAGTTAATGGCACCCACAATTACCAAGGTGACCTTTTCTTGCCAATCCAACAGTTAACAGTTAATAAACACTTGACCATGTATTATTCTTCTATAGTGTGCATTCCTCCAAAGCCAATATATTTATGTTCATCAATTACATTCTAAATGTGTAAACAATCTCTAAGTGAGGAATAAAATAATTTTATATGCTTATCGCTGAATTTATAGTCCGATTACTTACCCAGAGGATAATTATAAATTGCCTGTAATTACATGCCCAGTCACACACTGATTCATATATCAACACCTGCAATTTATTAGGAAATATTAATATTTTTGAATTAAGATGAATGAAAGCTAGAGGGAAACACACAGAAAAAGCTGTATGCCAAAATGATATTTTCAGCTACTTGTACTCCTTTTCTACAATCAATCCATTCATGAAAATTAAGAAAAAAGTAGGTTTTCAGACTGGCAGGTTGAAATATTGCAGTGAAGCTAGTTAATGCTGCTGGGATGGAGAAAGGGAATAGAGTTCAATGGAGTGCAGTGATTCATTCAATTGTTTTGTGACAGCAATCAAAATTATTTAGAGGCGTTCATCAATAACAAAGCAAAATCTATTTTTCACGTGAGACAAACATAATTTCACCAAACTATTAACAAAAGTGAAAATCAACCCTGAAAAATGCAGCGCTGAAATATGTTATTATGAAAATGGCTTTTCTGTAGTGCATGCACAGTAATGTTCTGGCTTATCATTAATAAGGCATGCAATGCACGTACCTTTGTGAATAAATATACCTAGGGAATTCATGTTAAGCACTGCACATTCAAATAGGAGACATGATATACACTTGTAACCATTCATTATATAACATCACATTCCTGCTGGTAATTATTTAACTTTCACACTTTATGCTGACAATGCCAACATATATAACAATGGAAAGATGAGAAACAGATTCAGATTTGGGTAAAAGGTTTTTGTAATAAAGATACATTTATGGCTGCAAATATAAAAGCTGATCGAGGCACGAAATACATTGCATTACCAATACATACAGTATTAGCCTTTTACTGTAGCAGAATACATGTGGAACCTGCATTTAAAGATAGAGCACTGAGTAAATAAAAATGTTTGAATATGTTTTAGGAGAACCAGCATTCGGAAATAACGAAAAAATACTCTATTTTTTGTTTTCCAACATCATAAACTCTTAAAGCAAAAACATTTATATTAAATAATAGTTCTATGTTCACCATAAATTATACAAACCAGGATTCTTATATACATGTGCAGCCATGTGCAGGGTTAAAGCAGGTGACAAGTGATTTGTACAGAACATTTGTCTCTTTTGTCTTTTTAATTATATTGAAACAAGCTGTTCTGTGTAGCAAAATGCTCATTATTATGTACCAATGTTATTTAAATCCTGCATGAAATGTGCTTTGCAGAAAATGGCTCTAATGGTATGCTCAAATAGCATGTAAGCATACAGAGTGCCTGGCATAGAGAACCAAACTGAAACAGTTTACTTATCTCACTTTCAAGGTTAAAACCCCCATATGGTTGCCCTTTTATTGGCTCCACTGGGATCACCTGACTGCAGCTGGGAAGGGTGGGAGCTACAACATAGAGCTGGCCACTGCTCCTGTATAAGCTATAACAAAAAAAGGGAAAGTTGTGCTCAACCACTAAATATTAAACCATTAGGAGTGGAGTGGCTCCCAGTGGAGCCAATAAAAGGGCAACCATATGGGGGTTTTAACCTTGAAAGCAAGAAAGTTGCAGGTAAAAATTAGTCCCTTGGCTAAATGTATATTGAAGCAGTAGAATTCTTAATGAATCGCATAAGTCAGTGTAGGAACTGGTCAGAAGGGATGACTTTGATGCAGTTGGCCAGCTTGAAGTATATTGCAATATATGGACAAACAATCCCTGTTTTGTTTAAAGGGAAGGGCATTTCTTGGTAGCTTAATGCACCGAATGTCTTAATGTCCTATATATTGATAATGGGTGAGTGCAGAGGATCTCTTGTTGTTGTTTTATATATTTTGTGGTAACAACCTCATTGCACCCCCGCCTAATTGTTTAATATTTAGTGGTTGAGCACAACTTTCCCTTTTTTTGTTATAGCTTATACAGGAGCAGTGGCCAGCTCTATGTTGTAGCTCCCACCCTTCCCAGCTGCAGTCAGATGATCCCAGTGGAGCCAATAAAAGGGCAACCATATGGGGGTTTTAACCTTGAAAGCAAGATAGTTGCAGGTAAAACTTAGTCCCTTGGCTAAATGTATATTGAAGCAGTAGAATTCTTAATGAATCGCATAAGTCAGTGTAGGAACTGGTCTGAAGGGATGACTTTGACGCAGTTGGCCAGCTTGAAGTATATTGCAATATATGGACAAACAATCCCTGTTTTGTTTAAAGGGAAGGGCATTTCTTAGTAGCTTAATGCACCGAATGTCTTAATGTCCTATATATATTGATAATGGGTGAGTGCAGAGGATCTCTTGTTGTTGTTTATATATATATATATATATATATATATATATAAGGAAGTCATTGGTTCCTAAATAGTCACGTGATTCTAGCCTACAGTAGGATGGGCAATATTTGCATTATGTTGTATACCCTTGTCTTGACTCTTAATACATATCAAGGTAGGGGTAAGAAGGAACCCTGTGCATATTTAAAATTTGTTTGCAATATTTATGGTATAAAGACCAAAGAATCTATTGATATTAAGTAAATGTTTACATTTTCATACTGGGAAAAACAGGAAGCATAATACCCTGCAAATTGTTTTTTATGGGATCCCTTATCCGAAAAACCCATTGTACAGAAAACTCTGAATTACAGGAAGACCATCACCCATAGACTCCATTTTGATCAAATAATTCAAAATCTCAAAACATATTTTCTTTTTCAAAACCATATTAATATGACCTTTACCACTCATCGAAATAATGATTTAGATGAGTGAATGATTTAGATGAAAACAAACCATCATAGAACAATAATAGTTTTACCAGGATACCCTACACAATTTGTGTAGAAACATATGCATTTATCAATAATAGTTTTTGTAGTAATAAGTCAAATCATCTGGACCTGCTGTGTTTTTCTTGAAAATGTTTGGCCATTCATCCGAAAGGCTTTGCCATTTCAGAATGGCGAAACGTCTTCAAGAAAAACACAGTAAGTCCAGTTGATTTGACTTATTACAACAGATATACCAAGACCTGGATGAATGAGAATCTTCACAAACATATTATCACTAATAGCATAATGTTATTTATTTATATGTAATAAACACAATAGTGTGTTAACTGGCTTTTTTTTCAGATTGACTCTAATGTACATGTGTGTTTGTTTGAGGGATGTATGCATATGTTTAATGTGGATGTCGGAGGAAAATCATATTGTATGGTTGGTTAGGGAGGGACACATAGTTACATAGTTACATAGGGTTGAAAAAAGACCAGTGTCCATCAAGTTCAACCCATCCAAGTAAACCCAGCACACCTAACCCACACCTACCAATCTATACACTCGCATACATAAACTATAAATACAACCACTAGTACTAACTGTAGATATTAGTAAGAATCCAAAATTATTTTTTAATTATGTGAATAGTAAAAAAATGAAGCAAGAAGGGGTGGGAACTTTATTATCACGGGGAGGTACGTTGGTTGATGAGAACGGGGAAAAAGCTGAAATTTTGAACTCTTATTTTTCATCTGTCTATACATCTGAGGAGCCAGATAATGAAGGCTTCCCTTTTAATATACCCAGTGCTAGTAATTTAGCTACTGGCGCATGGGTCACTCAGGAGGAAATTCAAAAGAGACTTGAACATGTAAAGGTAAACAAAGGTCCAGGACCGGATGGGATTCATCCCAGGGTATTAAATGAGCTGAGCGCTGTGATTGCCAAGCCTCTTCACATAATTTTTCAGGATTCGTTGAGGTTTGGCATGGTGCCGAGAGACTGGCGGATTGCTAATGTGGTGCCGTTATTTAAAAAGGGATCTCGTTCTCAGCCTGAAAGTCTGACATCAGTAGTAGGAAAGCTTCTGGAAGGGGTAATAAGGGATAGGATAGTTGAATACATTGCAGTTCACAATACTATTAGTTTGTGCCAGCATGGTTTTATGCGTAACAGATCTTGCCAGACTAATTTAGTTGCCTTTTATGAGGAGGTGAGCAGGAACCTTGATGCTGGAATGGCAGTTGATGTCATCTACTTAGATTTTGCTAAAGCGTTTGATACAGTACCGCACAGAAGGTTAATGATCAAATTGAGGAATATTGGCCTAGAACATAATATTTGTAATTGGATAGAAAACTGGCTGAAGGATAGAGTACAAAGAGTGGTGGTAAATGGAACATTTTCTAATTGGGCCAGTGTGGTTAGTGGAGTACCGCAGGGGTCAGTCCTTGGTCCTTTGCTTTTTAACTTGTTTATTAATGACCTGGAGGTGGGCATAGAGAGTACTGTTTCTATTTTTGCTGATGACACTAAATTGTGCAAAACTATAAGTTCCATGCAGGATGCTGCCGCTTTGCAGAGCGATTTGACAAAATTGGAAAACTGGGCAGCAAACTGGAAAATGAGGTTCAATGTTGACAAGTGCAAAGTTATGCACTTTGGTAGGAATAATATAAACGCAAACTATCTACTGAATGGTAGTGTGTTGGGGGCATCCTTAATGGAGAAGGATCTAGGGGTTTTTGTAGATCACAAGTTGTCTAATTCCAGGCAGTGTCATTCTGTGGCTACTACAGCAAATAAAGTGCTGTCTTGTATAAAAAAGGGCATTGACTCAAGGGATGAGAACATATTTTTGCCGCTTTATAGGTCCCTGGTAAGGCCTCACCTTGAGTATGCAGTGCAGTTTTTGGCTCCAGTCCTTAAGAAGGATATTAATGAGCTGGAGAAAGTGCAGAGACGTGCAACTAAACTGGTTAAGGGGATGGAAGATTTAAACTATGAGGTGAGACTGTCGAGGTTGGGGTTGTTTTCTCTGGAAAAGAGGCGCTTGCGAGGGGACATGATTACTCTGTACAAGTACATTAGAGGGGATTATAGGCAGTTGGGGGATGTTCTTTTTTCCCCATAAAAACAATCAGCGCACCAGAGGTCACCCCTATAGATTAGAGGAACAGAGCTTCCATTTGAAGCAGCGTAGGTGGTTTTTCACGGTGAGGGCAGTGAGGTTGTGGAATGCCCTTCCTAGTGATGTGGTAATGGCAGATTCTGTTAATGCCTTTAAGAGGGGCCTGGATGAGTTCTTGATCAATCAGAATATCCAAGGCTATTGTGATACATAGTTACATAGTTACATAGGGTTGAAAAAAGACCATTGTCCATCAAGTTCAACCCATCCGAGTAAACCCAGCACACAACCTATACTAACCAATCTATACACTCACATACATAAACTATATATATACAACCAGTAATACTAACTGTAGATATTAGTATCACAATAGCCTTGGATATTCTGCTTGTTCAAAAACTCATCCAGGCCCCTCTTAAAGGCATTAACAGAATCTGCCATTACCACATCACTAGGAAGGGCATTCCACAACCTCACTGCCCTCACCGTGAAAAACCACCTACGCTGCTTCAAATGGAAGCTCCTTTCCTCTAATCTAAAGGGGTGACCTCTGGTGCGTTGATTGTTTTTATGGGAAAAAATCATGTAAATGATTAACTTTTCTATAACGTAGTTTGTTAGTTTGGGTTATGATACCATTTGATAATATAAAGAATACTGATTATACTATAGATTATACTATAGAAACCTGTTGTAGCTTTTGAGAGGGTTAAAAAATGACTTCACTGTATAACCCAATAGTTTTTTTTTTAGCAAATTATGTTAATTTCTGTCCCTAGACATCAACATACAGGATTTAAAATGACACTTTTCATGCCTTACAACTATGCTCCATATCTTACAATAAATATTGGACTCATTTCTCTGTTTAAGTCAAATTGGTCAGTCACGCTTAACTGCGAATTCCTCAGAGATATTGTTAGGCAAGTCACAATACGAGTATTATTCATAGTACGGAGAAGCATTTGAGTGGCATACAGTAGTACAGCAAACCTGTGGAGATGTCATCTTTCCCGCTACCAGAAGAGCTGCACAATCTGTGACAATTTGCAGTTATTTAAGGAAATATAAAAATTTATATAGGCTTTCCATTTATACAGACTATGATCTTGCTCATGGGAATAGTAGCTATGATTTATTGTGTGCAAGAATATCAGTCAGTAGGTGTTCCTAATCTCAGTCTCTCTTATTTTTAGTGAAAGCTTTTCAGGCAGGGCAAAGTATGCAATGGCATTAGTTTGGCAGTCAGTTACAGCAAACCAAAGAGAGACCTATGTAACATGATTGTATATATTTATACAAACCTAAAACATATAACATCACCTGATAGCAAAACAATGCAATGTTTTTTGATACTGGATTGTTTTAGCTAAAGCACATGGGAACTGATTGGTAGCGGAGTGCACCTTCATTCAATATATATGAGTCCCAGTTTCTGCAAAAGTCTGGATCAGCATGCTGATGGGGTATTGTATAAACTGTATACATGCGCAAACATCACATATATTTGGAGAAGGACATTTTTTTTAATTAATTTTTTTATATTTTCATAGGCTGCTGTTTCTAAAACTGAACTTAGTAGAAATTACTTTAGCCCTTACAAAACATTTTTTTTGCTGCTTTTCTAGACAAACAACTTTGCAAAACAGTTGGTTGCCTCATTGCCATATATTATTAAATCCAAAAATTTCTGTTACTGAAATGATTGCTTCTCATAATCCAGACTTAGTGAGTTGACTCTCATTTCTGAACCCCAAAGCAACTACTATCTTGAACATTGCCTTTTTTTTTTTTTTAAAGAGAAAGAAAGTCAATTAATGGGGGGGGGGGGGGCGTGCCAAATATTAGACACCCCACAATGATTGTAATCACTTACTTGATATCCCAGGCTGGTGCTCCTGTTAGTAGAAAACTGCAATGGCCTGGGGTACTTGCAGGGAGTGACCCTCTCCCTGTTTTTTTTTTGTTTCTACTGCCAAGCTTTTATCATGATGGATTGAAGAAAGAAGAAGCGGAAGAAGAGGATTGCTCCATGGTGCTTTCACTGAAGTACCCTGGGCTGGTGCAGTTTTGTGCTAACAGGAGCACTAGTCTGGGGTATCAGGTAAGTGATTACAATCACTGGGGGTGCCTAACATTTGCACACCCCCAGTGATGGAGACATTCCATCACTTTTCCCTAATTGATCTTTTCCCTAAAATGGTATTTGCCGTCATATAGCAAGTATGCTAAATATATATTTCTTGTTTACAAATGTGCTTCACATTTATTATAATTATGAGCCTTTCTATGCTAAATTGCCCTAGCTAATACAGATGTGCAAGGTGGCTAGTTAACAAACTGAATCTAAAACTAGCTTCAGAGGAACAGACTGCAGATTTTCAGGATGAATATTCTGCTAACATCAGAAAAGACAAAGCAGATCACGAATCAGTGAGCAAGAAAAGGTCAGTGCAAGTAGCAAGAGCTGCGGTGAAGGGAGGCATACAAAGTGTCAGGTAACAGTAACAAAGACCACAAGGCAAGTACCATAACAAACAAGGCTCGGGTCAGGAAGAATAAATAAACTGGCATACACAGAAAGGACACACATGGATGGAAGCAGCATTTTTTGCACGCAAATGTAAGGAAGTCATACACAGCTTTTGTATAAACAAGAACATGAAGGAATTATTTACTGCCATTATGCATATTTACTGACATTATGGGTTTACTATGCAGCTCTACTGAAATATTTTATCAGCTCTTTTATCAGCTCAATAGCCTTGGATACTATGCTTGTTCAAGAACTCATCCAGGCCCCTCTTAAAGGCATTAACAGAATCTGCCATTACCACATAACTAGGAAGGGCATTCCCCAACCTCACTGCCCTCATCGTGAAAAACCACCTACAATGCTTCAAATGGAAGCTCCGTTCCTCTAATCTAAAGGGGTGACCTCTGGTGCATTGATCGCTTTTATGGGAAAACACAATACTCCCTATCTGCCTATAATCCCCTCTAATGTACTTGTACAGAGTAATCATGTCCCCTTGCAAGCGCCTCTTTTCCAGAGAAAATAACCCCAACCTCGACGGTCTAACCTCATAGCTTAAATCTTCCATCCCCTTAACCAGTTTAGTTACACTTTATTTGCTTTAGTAGCCACAGAATGACACTGTCTGGAATTAGACAACTCGTTATCTACAAAAAACCCTAGATCCTTCTCCATTAAGGATACCCCCAACAAACTACCATTTAGTAGTTCACCTTTATATTATTTCTACCAAAGTGCATAACTTTGCACTTGTCCACACTAAATCTTATTTTCCAGTTTGCTGTCCAGTTTTCCAATTTTGTCAAATTGCTCTGCAAAGCAGCAGCATCCTGCATGGAACTTATAGTTTTGCACAATTTAGTGTCGTCAGAAAAATAGAAACAGTACTCTCTATGCCCACCTCCAGGTCATTAATAAACAAGTTAAAAAGCAAAGGACCAAGGACTGACCCCTGCGGTACTCAACTAACAACACTGGTCCAATTAGAAAATGTTCCATTTACCACCACTCTTTGTAATCTATCCTTCAGCCAGTTCTCTATCCAATTACAAATATTATGTTCTAGGCCAATATTCCTCAATTTTATCATTAACCTTCTGTGAGGTACTGTATCAAATGCTTTAGCAAAGTCCAAGTAGATGACATCAACTGCCATTCCAGCATCAAAGTTCCTGCTCACCTCCTCATAAAAGGAAACTAAATTAGTCTGGCAAGATCTGTTACGCATAAAACCATGCTGGCACAAAGTTATAGTATTGTGAACTGCAATGTATTCAAGTACCCTATCCCTTATTACCCCTTCCAAAAGCTTTCCTACTACTGATGTCAGACTAACAGGGCTATAGTTTTCAGGGTGAGAATGGGATCCCTTTTAAAATATAAGCACCACATTAGCAATTCGCCAGTCTCTTGGCACCATGCCAGACCTCAACGAATCCTGAAAAATTAAGTGAAGAGGCTTGGCAATCACAGCACTAAGCTCGTTTAATACCCTGGGATGAATCCCATCCGGTCCTGGACCTTTGTTTACCTTTACATGTTCAAGTCTCTTTTGAATTTCCTCCTGAGTGACCCAGGCATCAGTAGCTAAATTACTAGAACTGGGCATATTAAAAGGGAAGCCTTCATTATCTGGCTCCTCAGATGTATAGACAGTAGCGATGGGCGAATCAGTCCCATGAAAAAATGTAAATGTAAAACCAGATGAAGGTTTCTGTGTGAGTATAAATATACTTGTTCCAGTATATAATATACAGCCAGCACTTTATTTGCTTTAGTAGCCACAGAATGACACTGTCTAGAATTAGACAACTTGTTATCTACAAAAACCCCTAGATCCTGTAGTTCCTTAATAAAATAATTTACAATTTGATTCCCTAATAGAACATGAAAAACAGAATTTCTTGTCACATATCTGGTTCCTTTCCCTCTGCCATGCATTTATCAACAAAAATGTATAAATACAAAGGTGGAGGGAACTCAAATGATTGTACATATGTAAACATTTTCATTGTACTTCTTGCAAGGCAAAAGATAAGGAGAGCACAATGGCTAATCAGAAAGGTGCCTACTGTTTCACAGAAATCACATTGAAGGCTACATTAACATTATAACTGCTTTTGTACAGCAGAACAATGCATGTCTCACTGTTCTAAGTTTTAGAAAAAAATCACCAGATGTATCCCCAAATGATTAATTAATTTGATTTTGTAATGTTTCACTGTTCCAAAGAACATTTTTACAGAATATATGTCGGATTATACACTGGATCTGAAGTGCACCGCAATGACTTAGCGATATATAGAGTGTTCTAACATCAAGACACTGCCTTTTGATAATGGACAATAAGGTATCTAATTAACATCTAAAGCACAATTTATTTTAAATAATATAAGCCATTGATAGGGCAACTGAATTTTACTTGTTCATTGTCTTTAGAGACCATAATGACTATAAATGCCATGATACCTTTTTATATTAAGGAAGGACTGGAAAACAATTGTTTTTATATTCAATAACTAACACGCAAATGTATCTGCAACAAATGCACTTGGGATTATCACATTTCTTAGCATGGGTTGAGGAAGGTTTATATTTTACTGCTTGTATCTTTGTCAACCCCCACCTCCAGCAGGGACAACAGAAGTGTATTTAGGCTGCCCTGTTACTGTTTTGGATTAAATCAAGTTATATGTGTTGGTGAAATTACAGTGCCATGGAATGTGTAATATGTTGGGTTTATATTAATTTACCTGACTAAATACAGGTTCATTAAAGTATCTGTAGATGGACAATAAGCGCAATAGCTGCTGTATTAATTATTTACTATGGAAGTAAATAACAGAATGCCAAAGTGGAAATTTGCTCATTGGAACACTGCCAGTGAAATGTAATACAAGTAAATAATAAAAACTCTAATTGAAGTTATTTTTTGCCAAAAAGTATGACACTTTAAGCAGAATTACTATGCACAATTAGAATTTTCAGTGCAATAACTGGATCAATATAATATTGTATGTGAATTCTTTTCCCATTTTCAACTTTCATTAGCATATTATACATATGATGAAAAGGTTTTTAAGGATCAAGAAGAAGCTTTGTCTTTTTCTGTTCCTGTCCAGTTACTGTTCATCTCATCCCACCAATAGTATTTCAGCTATGTAGGTATTGTATTAAAATGGACATTTTGGTAGCAATACTTCATATCAATTCAATGATTCCTGTTTATTTTCATATAAATGTGCGCAGATATGCTGTTTATGTATAACCGTTTATTATACTAATTAGCCCTAGCAAGGGTGAAGCTTTTATGGTATTGGCATCTTATCAGCAGCTGTCCTGGCTGTGTTGGGTTTAAAAAAAAATGATTACTGAACGCCCATTCCCAGGAAACCTGCTGTTACACTATGGGCCACATTTACAAATCCACGAACGCTCCAAGCGTTCTTTCGAACGCTCTGTGCATATTTACGGCAACTTTTTTGTACTTTGTTTGACTTTTTTGCGCCGAGTACGAACGTTTCGGATTCATTTAAGCTTCGTTATCGTGACTTTCCTTGGGCCAGGTTGGAGCTGCAGAGTCCATTGAGTCCTATGGGAGGCTTTCAAAATCATGCACAGAAGGATCAAAGTCAGAAAGGTTTTCCCGCTGCTTACAATTGTTCAGTACGAAAATTTCGGATCGCCAATAGGATATTATCGCGACTAACGCGATTTTTTTGAAATTATCGTATCCAATCTGAATTTGTCCCATTCAGGATTTGAACTCCTGTTTTCAGGAATGTAGCCCTAAATGAGGTAAAATGGGGTTTAATCTACAATATACCATCATGAAGGGTCAATGTTTATGCTACCAGGTTTTTTAAAAATGGAACAGATTCATTATTTTAATACATTGATAACAAAATTTGTTTTTAATGACTCTTAATCAATATCTTGAAAACCACTAATTGCAACTGAACTGCCCCTTTGTACAGAACCAATTTTTGCTTGTAGAGTTATGACTCAAAACATGGAAGACAAACAAATGGAAATGCCTTCACTGCTAAACTAATTGCTGTATATATCACAATAAACCCATGGCACTATAGCATAAAATGTCATTGCCTCTGATGTGCTTAGATCCATGCATCCACTTTCTTCCTATCTACAGGATAAAACTGTTCAAAGTTTAAGAGCATCAAACTGAAGAGGGGAAAAGAAATAACACTTTGGATGGCAAATTGTTTTTCACCAGCCTCACAGGGATTATTTTACATGATATGATTAATGCACTTAATAACAATTTTGACTACTCACAATTTTTGTCTTGTGAACTCATCAGTGTTAACCATGTATTGGTTTTAATTATTCTCAACAGGGTTTGAGCCACATATTTTTAATTGAATCTCTTATTTTTATGGCTTTTTCAAAACAATTTGGCCTGTGTGTGTGTATAAATGGAGCTTATGTCAACGTTGCTGAAACCACTACTTCGTCCCTGCAGTGCGATGTAACTCAGCACTTAAAGCAATTTTGCATAATAAAATTAGCACAGAGTATCAAGAAAATTGCATTTGCAACATATGGATCTCAGTCATGCTATTAGGCTAAGGAGATATGAACTGTTGGAGAGTTTCTTATAGATATGATTATTAAGCACAATATGGGATAGATTGACTTGGACACTAATATTGTCAAGTGTAGAACACATTCAATTATGTTTCTTTATAAATAGCTTGTGAAAAATTATATTACAGCTCATGGGAGCTGTACATTATAAACATATTCCAAATTACAGTGGGGGTCATTCAGAGATCTGTGAAAATGTACCTCTAAATGGTTCACTTAGACACATTAAGGAGCAAATTTAAAAAAAGATCAACATTTTTACACATAGTAAAAAATACTTGTGATGTGATATGTGATAATAATGGTTACTACACGGCAATAAAATACCAGTTATAAAGATAAAACTACTTTATAAAGAAATCTATAAAATCTAAAAATTAAACATACTAATGTGAATATGTAATGCTGACAAAGGAATATTCATGTTAACAAAAATAAAACAAAATAAGAATGAAAAAAGAAATATGAGTCATACAGACATAAATCCTTATACCTTATGAAAGCAAATTTAAATTTAAGCAACTTCCATCATACATTAATTACGAGTGTTCAATGAGCTTCAAGTTACCCATTAGAAGCAGTATTTGTCTGCTCTTGGCTGAGCCTTGTACTGCTGTTTCTAACTACACGTACCACTGGAACATAGTTGTTATAGTTGGCTCTCCAGCCAAGACTTTCTTAAATGGCTATTAAACAAGTGTATGATGGACATCAAGGAGAAGAAAAACTTTTAAAATTATGGCAAGACCAAAAAATTAGACATTAAACTCCAAGGGATTTATCGTTTATATATATTTCGCAGCTCTTTAAAGAGCAGAATCTTTAGAGAAAGAACAGTTTGGTGCCTTTGTTTCAAGTTTAAAATGGTGTCTTATAAACATTTTGCATATCACAAGACATTTCATTTAATCAGTAATTTATATTCTCTTTTACACACAGCTCACTTTAAGCATTAAAAATGAATTGCATTCAAGAAGAGTTTGGGCATGATTCCAAAAACATTCTCACTTAATGTACAATCCCAAGTACAGTTATGCATTTGTTGAAAATTTGTAATACAACATCAACATGAATGTCTATGAAGATTTTCATTCATCCAGGTCATGGTATATCTAGTATAAATAAATTTAAAGCAACTGGACTTGTTTGGTAATCATTGAAGACGTTTCACTACTCATCCGAGCAGCTTCTTCAGTTCAACTGAAGAAGCTGCTCGGATGAGTAGTTGAACTGAAGAAGCTGCTCGGATGAGTAGTGAAACGTCTTCAATGATTACCAAACAAGTCCAGTTGCTTTAAATTTATTTATACTAGATATCAACATGAATGTTTTTTTTTTGTAAGGGCAGAACAAATATAAATGGTTAATGGAATAACAATATATTAATCATAGGAGGATCCAAATTCTGAAAAAAACATTAGAAAATCTTTGAGAGCTTTGAGTATATTTAGATGTCCATATAATTGAGAAGAAGAGAAGTGTTAAGAGGAGTTTGATACCATGAATGCATAAGATGTTAACCAAATTAACTGGAATTGCCTTTTTGCCTTGCATTGGTTGAAGACAGCAGATGAAGTTTCAGACTTGACCATTTTGCTCTTATGAATCGGAAGTAGTTGCAACAATAGAGACCAAGCCACCCTAGATAACCATATTATCAAAATATGATACTGAACAGTGGGATAATATTAGAAAAGAAAGGAAAGGTGTAACAACTTGTGAACAATTTAAAATTAATCAAATGCACTCTCCTTTGTGTTTAAATGAAGCCTTACTGCATTAACTACTGTTTGAGGAAGCTTAGCTAATATACGAATAAATGTGGCTCCTATATCTTGTCACTATAGGTATGGAACCTGTTATTCAGAATGCTGGGGATTTCCAGATAAGGGATCTTTCTGTAATTTGGCTCTCCATAACTTAAGTCTACAAAAACATTTTTAAACATTAATTAAACCCAATAGAATTGTTTTGCCTCCAATAAGGATTACTTATATTTTAGTTGGGATCAAGTACAAGGTGCTGTTTTATTATTATTACAGGGAAAAAAAATTATTTTTAAAAATTTGAATTAGTTGTATAACATTAGGTCTATAGGAAATGGCCCTCCCATAATGCAGAGCTTTCTGGATAACGGATTTCCAGATAATGGATCCCATACCTTTATTTACTTCCACAGAGTGGATTGGCATTTCTCCAGAAACAGAGTAACAACATGCATGCCATTAGCCTTAGATTGTAAGATCTGATAAGCAGGGTTCTACACACTCCAAACCCCCCTACTTATCCATTTAAATAACCAATGTTTGTATTTAATGTTTGTTATAATTCAGAAATAGAGTAGAATATGGTACAATACAGGGAGAAAATGATTAGTGGTAGTAGGTTATATGACTATTACAATTTAAATTATAATTCCTTTTTGAGTCTCTACTGTGGAGATAGGAAAATGAGGTAAAAATATAAGATTATCAGTGATGAGCAAATATGTCCCACTTTGCTTTGTCTTTTTTGCAGCTAAATCTGGCAAAAAGTTCCAGTATGTGCATATTAAAAATTCCAAAATGAGCACTAAACATTTTATGTATTACTTCTTATAAAACAGAAGGGAGTCATGTAACCCCAGTAAGAACCAATTATAAAAAATTACATCAGTAAGCACCATTTATAACGATATAAAAAGATATGCCAGATTTTTTACACTTTCCACCTGAATAGTGTTAGGAGAGCAATGTAACTTAAATTCATGGTCCTAATCAATTGCCCATTACAATTCAGTCAGGAATTTTGTACTTATGTTTTTATTTGTAACAAAAGTTTAGGTTTAATTTATTTTTCCCGGTCTGGTATAATTGCAGAAGGTTATATACAGCATATATGCCTGTGTATTATCTAATAATTATTGCCAGCATGTGTCACTGCTGCACATCCTCCCTCACATTTTATAATAAGAATATAATATATAAAGTTTTACATGTATAATAAATATAATAAAATTTTACATGTTAATTGGTGCTTATGTTGTGATTTCTTTTATGCCTTTAGTCTTCTTTGACTCTTCATTAAGAACAGTTTTATCTGTTCCTAAACTTTCTAGCACAAGTCACATTAAATGATAGATAGATAGATAGATAGATAGATAGATACATACATTCATACATAGATAGAGAGAGATTAAAGATAATAGATAGATGATAGATAGATAGATATTATAGATATTATAGATAGTGTAAGGGTTCTTGACCGCAAATCCTAAAACAAGTAAGCCGTGGGAGCTCTCCTGCCAGGACAAAGACGTGCATGGGAACAAGGACGACACAGCCAGAATGGAAGTTCAAACTTGTTCAATTTATTCTTACGTGATTATAGCTTTTATACCCTTTTTGAGTACATGCAGATACAAAGGAATCACTTCCAAAAAATAGAGTAGAACCTCATTATCCTCAAGGATGTTCTTCAAGTACGGCCAAGGCGGGACATAAATTTTACATAGAGTACATAGATAAGATAAAGTTACTTTTTGAAGGTTTACATCCTGTAAGATGCAAGCTGTGCAAGGGTACTAATTGGGAAAAACAACTATTATGGGATGTTCAAGCCTTGCTGGTTGCTGTTACAAAATGGAGATACATTTCTAAAATGGTGAGTATGATATGCTAAGCATCAAAGTGTATCAAAGTATCAAAATACATGCATATATGAATATGAGAATATAGGATATTATATCAAACCTTACAGATAGAAAGAGAGAGATTATAGATAGATAGATAGATAGATAGATAGATAGATAGATAGATAGATAGATAGATAGATATGTAACACCTATTTGGCTATAATATGGCCAACCCAGGCTAGTAGCGTGCTGTAGAGCATGTGTTACATGCGACCTTAATGCACAGGAGTGGGCCTCCGCTACGTGGGAGGTATATAATGGAGCTGAGGGGTTGTTGAACTACAACTAGTTGAAGTAGTGTGGTGCAATAGAGATAAATGGACGCCAGAGGATTCTTTATGAATGAACTGGATATTACTTTATTTGTCCAAGACAAAGGTAATCAGGGTTATCTATACTCACTTAATAGATGCAGAACAGTATGCAGTTATACAGTTGATGTAAAGTTGGATAAATAGCAGAAATATGATGCTCCCCTGTGTATCCCTTCTCATCAAGAGGATTGGGCAGGTAGAACAACAACAGTGTGATAGGTAGGAAAGCTCACCGGCATAGTCCCATGCTCTTTTGGAGGTTAGGGCAAGGCATATTTGCTAACCTATTTCCCTAGCACTTCTGTGTCCCTAATCTAAGGCCAGTAATGCCTGTTAGGAAGACTACTCCTTTGCTATTATCCTGGATGGAGCAAATGGCTGCTCTTTCTGTATAATTCTGTCTGAACTCACCACTTCTAGAGGGTGCTATGAAATATGCTGCTATACTGTCTTTTCCTCATTCACGGGGCCCTGTCCCCGACTTAATTTGGATGAATAGTGGCTTACTGGGCCGGATCTGTACCCAGGCTCGATGGAGCTCTGCGTCAGGTAGCAGATCAGCAGCCAAAGAGGAAAACACTTCCTTGTGCAAGACACTATATAGTCTGCCAAGGGGAGTGGTTAAATGGGCTAAACCTGCTTAAGAAACTGTAACCTGAGTATAGAGGGGTCTGCCCTATAACAGTACAGATAAGGAAAAGTAGGGAAGTAAAGCGATAGGGAGCTTAACCCTATGGGTCCCTACAGATAGATAGATAGATGATAGATAGATAGATAGATAGATAGATAGATAGATAGATAGATAGATAGATAGATAGATAGATAGTAAATTGAAAGAATACACCAGCTAGGGTCCCCTCAAATACCAAGCAAATATAAAGGTTGCTGTTTATCATTTGATGAGTAATCTGTAATATACAAAAAATGAGTCCTCATTTGCTGGTCTCCTAGTTGTTCCTTCCCAATCCTCTTCTTTTTTAAAATGATTTTAAAATGGTAAAATTGATTGAAAATTACAACAGCTATTTCTGCAAACCTTTCAATTAGTATATATTACATATATATGTGTCATAGGGTTTCAAATTACTTTTTCCATTTTTTTGACAATTGCAGTTTATTGCTTTGTTGTCTTTAGCTTATTTACAATATAAACTTTTATTGTGAAATGCCTTTCTATGTATGCCACTTGGAAAGCACTGAAGATATAAAAAGAGAATACATGCATATTTAGAAAAATCTCATTATGGTTTTCTAAATCCCACTGGGCTGTAAAAGAAATGCATTGGTGACAGCATAAATCCTTTTTATGCAACTGTGTTAACAAAGGAATCCTCTGGGAAAAGCAACACTAGTTTTTCAATGCTATTGAACAATGGATATTACAGTATTAAAGTGTTTATAAATTAGTGTCATTTCTGTCAGATTCATTGAATGTGCACTTAATGCCTGGAGTTTTATTATAGGTTAAAAACTAAATAAGATGCAAACAGGCATTGCTTCTAGTGCAGACTGAATTTTGTAATTCTCTAAAACTGCTTTATTATAGACTGGAAAAGTCTCATGATTTCTTATTGAAAAACATTAAAATATAAAAAAAAAAACTTAAATAAATGTTTATTGCAAAGGTTATTGTTAGTAACAAAGTCACATCTAATAAACTGTTGTCACAATCCCCTATAATATATCATTTTAAACATTCATCTCAGAGCTCTACACTCTTTGCCTTACATTATGTTGCTGCTCAAATTCCCCAAAGGGAACTTTAAGGGACATGTCTTTGTTCATTATCCCAACATAGAACCTGAGAACCTTTTTATATTGAACTGAAGTACTTAGGGGCAGAATTATTTCAGTGTATTATGCAGTGTAAAAAAAACAGCTACAATATTTGCCACACATTGCCAGGCTTTGTAAAAAACAAAACAAAAAAAAAACAGAACATGTAAATGTAAAGTAGCATCATTTTTTACACGTCTTTTCAGCGAATTTCCTTTTAAACAGCATAGTTGCATATAGTTGAGACATAGTTGCATTCATGCCATTTACTTTGCAACAATCTTTAAAAGGGTTGGCAACACCCACTGTATCCAATATCAAGCTACTGGGAGCCCTGTTTATCAAACAATTGTTTGCTCAGTCTACAGAATGTGGGTCATGGAACTCATCACACACACCTTACTTGACATGAAGATTATCAGAAGAATAACATTTATTGACAGGCTTCTGTATAACGTTTTGGGGGAAACAAACCCTTCATCAGGTATTCGATTGCTATGCAATTGCTATTGTAGACTTGCACACTTACGGTTTATGTAAGTCAGTTTATATAATCATGACCATACTATAAAAACACAGTGGGTCAAGCCAATTAGCTAGGTCACAACTACCAATACAATTCCTATGTATGACTGTCTAAGTAGGTACAGTCCATGTAAATTAGCTTTTTAATTTAGCTGCATGAAACCTCTGACTGAGTAAAGTATAGTCATGAACAGAAACTGGAAAACTACAGGAGAGGAGTGGAGAGATTTACAAACAAAATAGTTTTTCTCTTTTTTTTTTAAGATGCTCACAGCCACACTTGTGCACTTTGTAGGAGTTCCGCTTCCAGTAATTTACAACCAAACGGAAATTATATGGGACCTGTCACCTCAAGAAATAATTCCAAATCCTTTTCTATCATGTTATCTGAGCAAAATAAACTTTACTTGCACTATATAAATGATTTAAGTGTGGTTTCCTTTAGTCTTGGAATTCAAAATTATATCAAGCAGGCGGGAGCCATTTTGTAAACACTGTGATCAAAATCTTGTGGATGTGCCTGAGTGGGGGACCTGATTCCCATGCCCATAAACAGGATACACATTTATAGATGGTGAGGTGAGAGGAGGAATGTGAGGAGTGCAGGGACATCTAGGAAGTTCTGAATGTAAAGTCAAAGTAAATGTAATGTATATTACATACAAGTTTTCAAAAATATACCCATTTTAATTATATTTCACATTAAGCTTCAGAACATTCAAAATCGTTGTCCAATTTTAAATAGCAAGGGATTCTTACCATTTTGCTTAAAATGAACTAAAATACTACTGTTTGAAGCTTTTAAATAAAGCTTTGGTGCCTCATATTATTTTAAATTACATTCAGGCCAACTGAAAGACTTCCTTTTATCTGGGAATCCATGGAATGCAGTAAGTAAAATAAAATTCTGAACACAAACTATGCATTCAAGTTCCTTTTGGAAGATTATTCTCACTTCAGTTGATTTCCTAGAGAACAAATTGAAATGCATATATTACTCTTACTGAGAACTAAAGATGAAATGGTTTCACCATTTTGTGTCTAAAATCTGTTTTTCTTCATCCAACAAGCAACTGACATTCAGCTTATTTAATATAGATAAATAATTCAATAAACACAACAACAGTGAATAGGTACCAAAAGTAAAAATCATTTTATTATTATTAATTACTGTAAACAGTCATTTTTATTTTGCGCGTGTTTTTTTCTAATTACCATAAATAATTACTTTGATGCGCCAAACATGTTTGATTATCACTGCTACATTTACCAAGTGCTGGTTTAAGAGAAAGAACACCAAAGGATAAAAAAGTGGCGATATACTGTACATATAAAAAGCATAGTAGGGAAACAGATTTTAAGTTATTGAATGTCTGTATGAAACATACTGCTAGACTGACAAGCATTATCTAGATGGTAATCTAGAGTTAAAAGGGTCATTTACAAATGCCAGAATGCTTAGAGCTCTAATGGGTGCAAACCAGTATCCCTTAGCTCTCATTTGCCAGAGCTTGCACCAAGGTATTGTTGTGTTCTGCTCTGTTGCGATCTACACAACTCTGTAATTTTCCAGGCCACACAGATGTTCTGCACATCAGGATGCACATATCATATTATGCCCTCAATATACCCCAAAATCCAAAATAAAGTTAATCAAAAAGATGAAACTATTCACATAAGAGTAAACTATAACAGCTTCTGTTAAGAATAATGGCAATAGCTCATACCTGATAAATCATCAAGGCCCAGGTGTGCAAACATTGAACCTCTCACAAACGAATCACGAATCCAGAAGCATGTAAGAAGTCAAATTTAAATCAAAAGTCAAACACGCTCACCAAAGTCCTGAAGTGGTCCGGGCACTCGGTGCCCCGAACCCGTAGCTGGAGGGAAAAATCATACACGAAAACGAAAAGAACTCCAAGCGCTCCGGACAGAGGATTTTTAAATCAATAAAGACCTGCTTTTAGCATAACTTCTCTGCCCGGAGCGCTTGCAGTTATTTTTGTTTTCGCGTATCATATTATGCCATTCCATTTGTTTGTTTGTTTTTATCAGTCTCTGTCAACTGGCAGGAATATTTTTTTTCACATAGTGCCTCATTAAACAAAAGCCCCCTAAAAGTGTAATATTATTTAGAACAGTGCTGTTCAAGAGCATCACCCCCTCATGTGGCCCCCCCACCTGTCTGGCTTACATTTGTGTAAGCTTTAAATTGTATCAGTACTGAGATTAATTGCCCCCCTGCATTGTTCACACCTCAGATTCAGGCTGTAAACCCTTGCGTTGTTTACACCAGTAATTCCCTGGATTGTTCACAACTCCGGCTCAGACTGTAAGCACCCACATTGTTCACCTGTTCACACCACAGACTGTAGGAGCAGTGCCAGCATTGTGTCAATGTATGTACTCAGGGTCAGACTGGGCCACCAGGACACCAGGAAAAATCCCGGTGGGCCCCAGCTCTAGTGGGCCCCAGCAGCCCAGACCCGACCCATGCTGGCTCTCCCCCTCCCGAATGCTCCTCCCCTGATGCGTCAAATTTATGTGCTCAGGGGAGTACGTCAGGTTGGGGCCCTGGGGGGGGAGGTTAGAGGACGCGCCCGGCTGAGTGCACCTGCAGGGCCCCTGGGACAGGAGCCCCGGTGGGCCCTTCACACCCTGTATGTACTGCCTAACCTATGCTGCGTGTGTGCCATACTCTGTGTGTCCTATGCTGCCTGTGTGTGCCATACTCTGCCTGGCCTATGCTGGCTGTGTGTGTCATATTTTGTCTGCCCTATGCTGCCTGTGTGTGCCATACTCTGCCTGCCCTATGCTGCCTGTGTGTGCCATACTCTGCCTGCCCTATGCTGCCTGTGTGTGCCATACTCTGCCTGCCAAAGCTGCCTGTGTGTGCCATGCTCTGCCTGCCAAAGCTGCCTGTGTGTGCCATGCTCTGCCTGCCCTACCCTACCTGTGTGTGCCATACTCTGCCTGCCCTACCCTTTCTGTGTGTGCTATACTCTGTCTGCCCTATGCTGCCTGTGTGTGCCATATTCTGCCTGCCCTATGCTGCTTGTGTTTCCATACTCTGTCTGCCCTATGCTGCCTGTGTGTGCTATACTCTGCCTGCCCTATGTTGCCTGTGTGTTATATTCTGTCTGCCTTATGCTGCCTGTGTGTGCCATATTTGCCAGCCTATGCTGCCTGTGTTTGTCATATTCTGTATGCATTACCCTGCCTGTGTGTGCCATACTCTGCCTGCCCTATGCTGCCTGTGGGAGGTGAACCTGGCAGGTGTTCTGGGAGTTTTTTTATCATTTGGAAATAGATGTCCCTAATAGGGTCCCTATGGTGTGTAATTATTATGTGCTGGGGGTTGCTGCACTGTCCACAGGGAGAAGAAGTCATCCACCCAACATGGATTTAAGGGTGTGACTTTTCTTTCTTCTTTCACACATAAGTGATGAGTGAAATCCCCACAGTGAGCACCAACTATTCGGGTTTTTGCTGCGCTACCACCATTAATGTGGATATGGTCTTAAAAGCTCTTGTGATAACATGGGTGTGGTTTAAAGTGGTTCTGGTTTAAAAAATTGGAGTGGTCAAAACTGGCTTTCATTATCGGCCCTCCGCCATGTAGGCCAGAACATTTCTGACCCACAGTACCACAGAAGTTGCACAGCGCTATAGCCATGGGTAGATGTGGCACATCCTTCAGTTCTGAGGATGCCCAAATGTCTGGTATGGATCTGGTATTTTATCATGGATCTGTGCTATCATAGCTTTGAAGTTTTTATTGCTATCCAGTCTTGTGTTGATTTCTCAGATGGTTGGTATTTGTAGTGATTTCCATTCAGATGCTTTTGATATACATGCACCTGTCAGTATATGGTTTGTTGGTTTTTAAAAGGCTTGGAGAGTCCTTGTATTAGATTTCCCAATATGATGTACACAGGGTCAATAAGGTATATCCTTATAAGTGACCCTTGAAATCAGTCCTTGAATTTCCTCACAAAAACCTGTCAGAGCCTGACATGTCAAGTCAAGAAAAATAGAAATAGAAAGTCCCAGCTCTTGGCATCCCCTCCAGCAAGTACTGAGCACACTTGGAAACAATATCAGCTCCAACTCTTTTAAATCTATAACCCTCATCAAGTCTGCTTCCCAATTAAACATATATTTATGTTTTAGAAAATGAATTACTGTTACCTGTCTAGTTGGTAAACATTGAGTTCAGGGTGCATATCTCATTACAATGAACACTCATATTTAGATCCTTTCTCTATAAAATAACATCCTAAATACAGTCCCAGCACTACAGAGAGAAAAATAATAAAACACAAACAGTTTATGCCACTGTGCACTCATTTATGAAAACAGAGAAATAACACTAACTCGATTATTGATAAGCTGCCCCTTAGTATAGAAATATTAGTAAACTGGTAATATTTGTAAAATCTCTGTTAATGCAGTAGTTTACTTTTAGTTTGATATCATTTTTAACTGGTCTTTTTTATTATTTGTCTTGTCGTTCAGCAGCTCTTTAGTTTGGGATCTCAGGAGCTTACTGGTTAGATGGGGTCCATTTTACCCTAGCATCCAAGCAGTGGTTTGAATAAAATACTGTAATATGAATTGTAACCTCACAAACCAATAGTTTTTTTTTTGGCAGAAAACACTGTTATATAATGTATTATAAAATATCATATAAATATAAGAATCATAAAATGTTTTCTGAGCCAAGCAAGTACTGGAAATTTCCAGTTTAAATTATTTGTTTTTTTTCTTTGCAGTTAGAAAACAGTTCCTTGTCCTTGGTGCTAACACAGGTATGGTAGTAGAACAGACTCCATATACAGACAATATAACAAAAGTCAGTTCTCCTCCAGGTCTTTTAAACAGCTGGATTGTTTTACATTGTTTCAGGAGTGAAAACCAGGAATGCAGAAAATATGTAACAGCCAGACAGAAACGGCTTTCAATTGCAATTGAATCTACAAGTAACTTTGAAACCACAGAAACTTTGTAAATATTAAAAAGTTGGAATTTCATTTTTTGGGTGATCTCCTTTAAAAAATCTGAGGGCAGAAGTGAATCCTCTTTCTGTCCATGGTGAAAAATCAAGGGTTGTGGAACAAAGTGTTTAGTGAGGAATATAATTAGTTTCTAGACAATATCTCAAAAAGACTTCTAAACTTGTCATGTTTTCCAGCCCTTTGACAGTTTGGTTAAAATGATGGACATTACCTTTCTGAACTCAGAATAAAATCAATACATACAATGAATCACACCAGAGTCTAAATCATTTTTAAGCTCCCATATGCTCAGATAGACTAGTAACCTAATCTATGGAAACTACATTTGGGAAATACTGTATAGGTTACGTACATAAAGTAAATCTCTTGGTAACACATTCCTGCTTAGTTTAAAAATAAAAGAAATATCCAAGTCACAAATGAGAGTTACAGGTTTCTTTATGATCACGGACAGGATGTGGACATATTTTGAAAGCATGACCTTAGCATTGTCAACCCACCGCAGTAACTGTGACGGTGATAGCCCAATTCCCTGTTTTGGTTGTACTTCCTGCTTCTATTTGCAGAGAGTGCCACTGGCACCCCTGCAGAGCTGAGCAAAAGATTGGAATGAGTATTAGAATGAGAAAAACGGCGTGGCAGAGAAACAGAAATAGCAATTACATTTTTAAAATGTGTTATATTCAATTTCTAGTGATGCTGGATGTATTGGGATTTGTAAAGTGGGATCTGTCCCCTTTAAAAGAAAATAGATATTTTTTTATGTCTTCTAAAATAGCAGTCTAGTAATACATCAAGGTAAGTTAGTGCTGAATTTTTGCAGAGGCTATACTGTCAAATGAGTAGCGATTAATCCCTAGCCTAGAAGAAATAATAGCCCTACAGATTTATATGTTTCACTTGTAACAGAAATAGCTTAAAGGGAAATTCAGTAAAGTAATTTTTCTAATATTGAACTTTTTTTTTTAACATTTTCCATTTTAAATAAACTATTGCTAAATATATACAGAGTATAAGTTAAGTGGTTCTAGAATCATTGCTGCATGAGGCTTAAAATGTTAAAAGACAACACAACTACTAGATCACCACCATCACCACCCATGCAGTTACAGTATAGTGAGCCATTTTACTGCTACGTCACCCCCATTACTTTCTTTGCCACCCATGCAGTTACAGTGTAGTGAGCCATTTTACTGCTACATCACCACCATTACTTTCTTTGCCACCCATGCAGTTACAGTGTAGTGAGCCATTTCACTGCTACATCACCACCATTACTATTTCCACCACCCATGCAGTTACAGTATAGTTAGCCATTCTACTGCTACGTCACCACCATTACTATTTCCACCACCCATGCAGTTACAGTATAGTTAGCCATTCTACTGCTACGTCACCACCATTACTATTTCCACCACCCATGCAGTTACAGTGTAGTGAGCCACTTTACTGCTACGTCACCACCATTACTATCTCCACCACCCATGCACTTAGTGTAGTGAGCCCTTTTACTGTTACTACATCATCACTATCTAATGCCCTTTCTATATTTAACAACCTAGATGTTTTACCTGCTTTACATACAAACAACTAACTGCTACCTACTATGTGCCTTCTCTACTAAAAATCATTACCATCATTAGCATTGTGTTAGTAAATATTTATGAGATACAACAATGTTTTACAATGTAAATGCATCACAGAATGAATGGGAAGACATATTTATAAATGAGCACTTTTTTTGCACATTCGCCTTGCCCTTTTAAAATGTGCTGATTTTACCTAGAATAGAGAGCAAGGAGTTACAGTGACTGCTGAATACAAAAAATGCTTGAGGTGTCCATCATGTGGACACTCCCACAATGCCGCTATCTTGGGTATCATTTAGAATTCTTTAGGATTCAGGAAATCAAATTAAAGTATTTCTGACCCAGAAGCCCTGTGTATTGCAGAAACCAGTTATTTTCTTTGCAATAACATTTATATTTCTCCACATTACCTCAGTAAAAATGTAAATCTGGAAATACTATGAACAGAAATCTTATTAAAATGTCATTACAAATCTCATTATAAAGTTTTTATCTATTTGTTGCTATGGAAAAGGAAAGCCATCTATGTGTGGGAGCCTAACAGTAAATGTGGCAGTGTATACAAGAAATGGCAGGTGGTAGGGGTGAGTGCCTGCCTCAAAGCATAAAGTAATTTTTCTGCAGTAGCAAAGTTCCTGCAATATACAATTGCTTAAATGAAAGAAAATCACAGATTCACCATCATAATTGCCTTGTTAAGGGGGCAAAATTGGCCAAAAATAACTGTTTGATAAAATATTAGAGGCATAATGGAGTCCCACTGGAAAGGAATGGGCCTTTATTGTAGAATCAATTTTTATTAAAGAGCGATTATTATTCTTCCCATAAAAAGGATCAGTGCACCAGAGGCAACCCCTTTAGATTAGAGGAACAGAAGCAACATAGGTGGTTTTTATGGTGAGGGCAGTGAGGTTGGGGAATGCCCTTCCTAGTGATGTTGTAATGGCAGATTCTGTTAATGCCTTTAAGAGGGGCCTGGAAGAGTTCTTGAACAAGCATAATATCCAAGGCTATTGTGATACTAAAATCTACAGTTAGTATTGATGTTTGTATATATGGTTTATGTATGTGAGTGTATAGATAAGTCAGTATATGTGTGTGCCAGGTTCAAGTTTAGTTCAATAGAACTAAACTTGACAGACTTTGGTCTTTTATCAACCCAACTAAACTATGTGTCTGTATGTAACTATGGTAAAACATAAAATATAGATTTAAAAGCTGAAATGTGAAAAAACTAAGGAGCTTTGTCTGGTTTGCTGATCTGTGATTTGCATTGGAATTAACAATATGTAAGAGTATTATTATAGTTGCCAGCTGCCATTGAGCTAACACCCCATTGAACAGAATGACAAACTGATCATTCATGGGCCGAACTTTAGATCATTCAATAGAGAATGGAGTTCTGAGAAACACTAAAGAATTGCATATTGATCTTCTTTGATAAATACATAAATAAGTTCTCCTAAAAAAATATTTTCCTAAAAAAGAATTACTAAATGATAAAATATTGTAATATGTATTATAATGTATAATAACTTCCTGGAGACCTGCTGGAACCCCCACTTAGATCTTCCCTGAAGTTACAAATGGAGTAGATTCCTTGTCCGGTGTGCCACATACATCAATAAAGTCTGTTCCAGCAGCATGTGATGCTATTATTTTTCCAGATTTTACAGGATATTACCATAGGCTGATTTTCAATAAGGCTAGGGGAGGCTAAGCCTCCGTTTCTGCACTGTCCTGGAAATCTTCTGTTCCTGCAAGCCCGTTCTGCTGTGCTCTGATTGGATCTTTCTTCTTGTGGATTCTCCAATCAGAGCACAGCTTTCTTGACAGACAGTAAAATTGACCAATCAAAGCACAGATGCAGACAGAGCCAGGGAGATATTACAAACTGAAGGCAGTGCAGAAATGAAGACTGAAAAGAAGAATCTGCAGACTGTAAATTTTACCTGAGAGCCAACTCTCAACTTTTGCTGCAGATTTCATCCCACTCCCACAGGTACTATACAGTTCTAAAGGCTTAATCACTAGCTGACATTAAATTGTTTTTTGCCTGACCTGACATCTATAATAATTTATAATCTATCACCCGTCCTAACAGATGGATGGTAAGTTAAATCTTTTCCCCTGAAAAAGCTCATTATGCTTTTATATATTTGTTTTTTGCACTTACTATTATTTTTTTTTTTATTTTTATTTTTTATTTTTTGTCATTTTTGTTCATTTCTAGTTAGTTACAGTGGGGCCAATGTTGTGTATCCGTGCCAGTGTTATAGTGCCAGGGCCTGAATATCTGCCTTCAGTACCCACTGCTTCTCACTGCATATAATGTGCTGGTAAATACAGACTGCGTCTCACTGTATATAATGCGCCTGGGGTGCCACTGCCTTTCTTGCTATAAAACTAACATGAACACATCTAAAGGGGTGGTTCACTTTTAAGTTAGCTTTTAGTATGTTATAAAATGGCCTATTCCTAGCAACTTTGCAATTGGTCTTCCTAATTCATTTTTTTGAATAATTTGCCTTTCTCTTCTGCCTCTTTCCAGATTTCAAATGGGGGTCAAAAATTATTGCTCTGCAAGGCTATCGTTTTTTATTACTTATTTTTCCATGCAGGCCCCTTAACTATTCATATTCCCATCTTTTGTTTAACCCACTACCTGGTTGCTAGGTAAATAAGACCCTAGCAACCAGATAGCTGCTAAATTACCAAATGAAGAGCTACTGAACAAAAAGCTAAATAACTTAAAAACAATTAAAAATAAAAGAGGACCAATTGTAAATTGTCTCAGAATATCTACATTATATTAAAAGTGAATTTAAAGGTGAACTACCCCTTTAAGCTAACTGATCACAAACACAAATATTTGCAGATCCCCTCACAGAAGTGCACGTACAAATACTTTTACATCCTAAGCATTTTAGGGTAAAAAAAAAAAAAGTACCCCCACCCGCACTTTTGTACAGAATCCTTGGAAGTCAATGGGAATGGCAAGAGGTAGTTGGGAGGTTAATTTTTTACACCAGCAGAGAATCCACTAAGTCTCCCATTAGCTTGAGGTCATTTTATATATGGCCAATCTTTAGCCTCCCCAAACAAAAAAGTCACCCTCCGCCTATGGATATTACATATTGTCTTTTTCACCCCCTCCCTCCATATTACCCCTATGAGCAAACCAACCTGACTCTCCTTATGGAGTCCCTGCAGGTAATTAACTGAGTATTATGTATTTTAGGAGGTTGCCAGGGATCACTAGATCTGAGAGACATAGTCCATGACAGTATAAGTATTATAATGATATCTAAATTCTTACAAAAATGTCCAGCTTCTTTCTATGGGCTACTAGTAAATGTTACCCATTGTTCCCTACAGAACATTTAGCAAACTGTAGATGGCAGCAATGTTCATTTTGGATAGTAGTGGTTTTCTCTAGTGATGAGTGAATTTTTTCACCAGGCATGGATTCGCAGCGAATTTCCACATTTTGGCATTCACTGCGGAAAAATCCATTGCACGCCAAATGCGTGGTTGCATCAAAAACGGGCAAGGTAGCGTACAAAAATCGAGGGAAACCAAAAAATAGACACGGGTGATGCAGGCGGCAAAAAAAAAAATTTTGTTTTGTGAATTTTATGGCGAAGCAAAACGGGACAAATTCGCTCATCACTAGTTTTCTCTTTGCAAAAGTGCCATGAAAAGCAATTTTGATCTGTGTTCTTCTTACGGTGAACTGATATTCATAAATTCAAAAGAGGCCTTTAGTTCCTTAGACTTTGAGATATCTTGAAGTATTACACAATGTGCTCTCGGTTGGATTTTGTTGGTCAACCAATCTTAATTAGGGTGAGAATGGTGTTGAATTGTCTATATTTATAGATGATCTATCTGACAGTGGAATGGTGGAGCCTAAAGTCTTTAGAAATAGTTCTGTAACCTTTTCTAACCTGTTGAGCATCAATAACTGTTTTTCCAAGGTCCTCGAGAATCTCCTTTGTTTGAGTCATAACACACTTCCACAACTTTTGTTCTTAAGATCAGACTTACACACATACCCTGATATGTAATTTAGCAACCAATAAGATGTTAACATTTATACATATGATCAGTATATGCTTCCTGCTGATTGGTTGATATAGGTTACTGCTCCTGGGCAAACTTACTGCCTTTTATTGCATAACCCTAATGTTGAATTAAGACTCACACCTAATATCATGCCCTCTCACTCTTCAAATGAACTGAGAGTACTCAAAGTTCACACGCAAATACAGTACTGCATGTATCATTGGATTCTTTTTCTCAGTAAATAAATGCATTTATGTTTTTGTGTTTAACTGGGATTTCATTATCTAATTTTAGGACTTGTATGAAAAAGAAATCAAGTTTAAAGTGATACTCACAATAAAAATGTGGTCTTCAAAATATTATTGTATATTCAAAGTTACCTACCAAATGTATTTTCTGCTAATAGGGCTGCTTTTGTAAGTAATTGTTACTTGAAGTTCATAAAGCTGACGGTTTTGCCAACCTGACTGTCCCTTCTCGACCTGTCAGTTTCTAATGCTAACAGACTCCTGCTGCACAAATATGGCTGCCCCCATGAGAGTTTGCAAAGACAATGTTATGTTATGTTATAATAGTTGTAAAAAGGTTTGAATTCTGGTGTCAGTATCTCAGGTCATATTTATGCAGAGACATTGAAAAATTCATACATTTTCAACCACTGGGTGATATTTCTGATTATTTAGTGCTGTGTCAATTTTTTCATTTATACACACACACACATATATTTATAATGGTATATATTTTCTGTAAAAGATGCTCAGAATGCACTTCTGTTTCAGTACTGCAAGCTATTTACAATAAGTTTCAAAACTTTATTTTTCTGGTAAATAACTGAAGTAATTTATGAATTAGTAACGGCCTTTCAAGTGGAAACTTATTTTCAATATGTGTAAGAGAAATCATATTGGTATGTCTGAAAGGACTCAATAACCGTCATTTCCAAGGTGTCTGGTTACAGCGATCGGCTTCTGATTTATACGAGTGCATCATTTTAATGAGCAGAACATGTCAGTGTATATAAATGTTGTGGTGAGTTACTAGGTTGCTGACTTGATGAACTGTCAACAGATTATTGATCTGACAATATAACTCCATAATGTTATTTTGCTGATGCTGTTACTTTATTTGGTTACCATAAAGTCAGTTCAATTTTGTGTACAGGTATCATTTGTCAGACACAATGCATATTAATAGGTTTTGTTCTAATTTCTCATTTTTTCCATCTTTTCTTTTCGTTTGCACACTTATCTCTGTTTTATTTAAGCCCTCTCTTCTTTGACATGTTAAGTCATAGAATTAGCTCAAGATTTGTATTTTTGTATTTTGAGAAATAGAAATTTTACAGTTTGGAAAATCTTAATGTGGGTAGCACCATATATTTTTAAATTAGAAGGAAAATATTCTTATATTTATATATTTATTTATAATACCATTAATAATTTAAACACATGCAAAACATGTCAAACCCATCTTAACTGCAATAATTTCCAATCGTAATGGAATATATTAAAGATAAACTCAGCTACTGGGATCTAAAGCACAGCCAGGTCATATTCTGATCAGATCCCAAGTACAAACTAGTTTCACCCTTATTTGGGCTCATGATTTTTTTCCAGCTGCATTTTAAAACCCAGTAGCTAAGTTTTAGCCTATAAGGTTTCCAGTTTCGGAGAGAATACTGGGCATCTTTCCCAGTATTCCTTTTGTTTTCCATGCAAATGAAGAATTCAGTCTGTTCGGTGGAGTGTTAGAGATCAACGGCAATGTTTTCAGTGGATAAAAGTGGTTGTGAAATCTGAAGGGAATCAGTCTTAAACCTGCCCCATGTTTAAGCAGACAGGAATGCGAGCATGTGCAAAAACACTCAAACAAATTACTTAAAGGAAAACTAAACCATAAAAATGTATATGGCTAGAAATAACATATTGTATATACTGAACTTATTGCACCAGTCTATAGGTTCAGCATCTCTATAGTAGTAATGATCCAGGTCTTCAAAGTTGTCACAGAAGCTGCCCATCTTGAATTTTGTTAGGAGTATCAGTGACACTGCTTATGCTCAGTGTGTCCTGGGCAGCTGTTGAAAAGCTGAGCTTTGGGGGTCATGACAAATTATCAAGCAGAAAATGAAGTTGCCTGTTATTAAAGTTGATTCAATGGCACTGGTTATTGAATTTTCATGCTAATTGCACTGGTTTCAGTCATGTCATGAAAATCTGTATTATTTACTAATCAGGCACTGTCACTTATATTGTGACATTTATATCCTATATATACAGTATATTGTGAGTCGGCCCCTAGGCTCAGGTAAGTGACAGCAGCACAGAGCATGTGCAGTGAATCAGCAGAAAAGAAGATGGGGAGCTACTGGGGCATCTTCAGAGGCACAGATCTTCCCTGCTAATTGGCTGTGGTTGCCTTGGGCTGGTACAGAACCCCAAAACATAATGTGCAGTATTTCTAGCCTACTTTTCTATTTAAGCTTTAGTTCTTCTTTAAAATTCATGAATAAAGCAGCAGCAACCAATGCCAGTTTTCATGTCTTTTATTGACTAACACCTCTCTTTGCAATTTCCACACAGCCTCATTGTGAAAATACTGCATTACGTTGTACTCGGGCAATTTAAATTTCATTAAAGGTGTAATTTATACTTCTTTTTTTTTTCTATAATATGAAATTATATTAATGCATTTGTTCCGAAATGTTTGCTGAAAACATAAAGAATGTGTTTTGATTAAAATACTGTACCACAGCTAAGGCTGAGAAGTGAAGTAAAATATTCTTTAGCATAATATAAATATATTTTCCTTTAAAAAAAGTTAATTTGTCTTAATTTTTCTTTGAAACACAAAGCCAACATGGGAAGAAAATATAAGGATGTAAGCTTTCTTTGGGAGATAGTTGCAAGAGCAGCTTATTTTATATGGTTATGGAAATATTCAGCAGCAACATAACACATATCTAGCCTGATGTACCAATGGAGTGTGTCTGTGAGATGAAAGCATATCTAACTATAAAAGAGCTGTACACGACTTGCGAGGAACAGAAGAATTAATGCAGTTATGGGGACCCATTAAATGCACCTGCATGATGAGGTGTACTATCCACAAATGCACGGTATTATAATTTCCAGAAATGTAATTGCCTACCAAGAAGTACCATCTCTTGCAGAGATAAAGAAAATTAAATATGCCCGTAAACAAATGAAAAAACACTTATGTTTTTGAGCATTTTCTTTTAAAATTTTATAAAAGTAATTAAAGCATAAAAAATAATAAAATAGTGCTCTAAATAGATGTTCCCATATGGGAAATACACCTCACAGCAAATGCAATCTAGCTAACAAATTAGCATATCAACAAAACATTCACTATAAAAATGCCATTTGCAGAAATACTAGACATCTGTTCAGCAACAAAAAAAAGAGTTCACATTTGGTGTAAACTGCAGAGAAGCTATGTATTACATCCAGAGAATGTAGACTGGCAAGTAACAAAGGCTTTAGTAGCACTCTGTATCGGGTTCTGCTCTACAAAAAAAGGGATAATGATGGAGTGCATATTTATTTTTCAGGAAAGATATTTTAAAGTCTCATTAGTAGTAATAAAAATGTGGATATACAGAAGACATTAGTCTAACAAGACATAAATATCCAATGTGAAAGCTAAATATGGTACAGGTATGGGATCCCTAATCCAGAAACCCCAAATCTTAAAAATGATTTCCTTTATTTTCTGTAATAATAAAATAATACCTTCTACTTATTCCAACTAAGATACAATGAATCCTTATTGGTTGCAGAACACTGCTATTGGGTTTCTTATTTTTAAAAAAATTTTGAATTTTTTTTTAGCAGACTTGGGGGCACATTTACTAACCCACGAACGGGTCGAAATGAGTCCGATTGCGTTTTTTTCGTAATGATCGGTATTTTGCGATTTTTTCGTATTTTTTGCGATTTTTTTCGGCGTCTTTACAAATTTTTTGTTATGAATACGATTTTTGCGTAAAAAAAAAAAAAACGCGAGTTTTTCGTAGCCATTACGAAAGTTGCGTAAAATCTGGCGATTTTTCATAGCGTTAAAACTTGCGCAAAAAGTTGCGCTTTTTTCGTAGCGTTAAAACTTATGCGAAACTTCGCACCTTTTAAGTTTTAACGCTACGAAAAAGGCGCAACTTTTCGCGTAAGTTTTAATGCTACGGAAAAATCGGGTGATTTTACGCAACTTTCGTAATGGCTACGAAAAACTCGCGTTTTTACGCAAAGATCGTATTCGTAACAAAAAATTTGTAAAGACGCCGAAAAAAATCGCAAAAAATACGAAAAAGTCGCAAAATGTTCGTTTTCAAGTCTGAACTTTTCCAATTCAGGTCGGATTCGTGGGTTAGTAAATCAGCCCCTTAAGGTATGGAGACCCAAATTACAGAAAGATCCCTTATCTAGAAAACCCCAGGTCCCAATTCTGGATAATGGGTCCCTTACCTGTACAACTTTAGAAAAAAGAAGCAAAATAGGTAACCTAGTAGGATCTTTTATATGTACAGGTGTGGGACCTATTATCCAGAATGTTCATGACCTGGGGTTTTCCAGATAAGGGATCTTTGCGTAATTTGGATCTCCATAACTTAAGTCTGTTAGAAATCATTTAAATATGGAATAAACCCAATAGGCTTGTTTTGCCTCCAATAAGGATTAATTATATCTCAGTTGGGATCAAGTACAAGGTTTATTATTACAGGGGAAAAGGAAATCATTTTTGAAAATTAGAATTATTTGCTTATAGTGGAGTCTATAATGGAGATGGCCTTTCTGTAATTCAGAACTTTCTGGATAATGGGTTTCCAGATAAAGGATCCCATACTTGTACTTCCTATTACATAAGAAGTTATTGTTGAATTTCACAATCATAAAAAGGCATTATCCTGTGGACCAGCAACTTTTATGCAGGTTACGCATGGTGCAAGATGTTTCTATTACATTGTTTTGTTATATAATGCACATTTTATTGATTTGTGTGACCCAAGTGGAAATACTAAGCACTGAAGTGATCACTTGAGGGTATATTTATTAAAAATCAAGTTTTCAAGTGTAAAAAGAGAGCATAACAGCAAAAAAACAGATTTATGAAAACCTAAATGGACTGACAAGACATCATTCTGTGAAAATAAAACAAAACCAAAAATAAGAAATCACACCTGATTAAACATTTTCTTGAATGTTGACAACAGACTTCTCATTGACTTCATAACTGCGACTCATGAAGAAAAGACTTGCTTGTGATATTTTTCAGATGTGATTTTCCCAAATCATGGGAAAAATTTCCATTTTAAGTTTAATAAATCAGCCCGTACGTGTAGGATAGAAGAATATACAGTGGTGTGAAAAACTATTTGCCCCCTTCCTGATTTCTTATTCTTTTGCATGTTTGTCACACTTAAATGTTTCTGCTCATCAAAAACCGTTAACTATTAGTCAAAGATAACATAATTGAACACAAAATGCAGTTTTTAAATGAAGGTTTATGTTATTAAGGGAGAAAAAAAACTCCAAATCGACATGGCCCTGTGTGAAAAAGTGATTGCCCCCCTTGTTAAAAAATAACTTAACTGTGGTTTATCAATTTCAATTTTCAATTTCAATATCAATTTGTGTAGTCACCCCCAGGCCTGATTACTGCCACACCTGTTTCAATCAAGAAATCACTTAAATAGGAGCTACCTGACACAGAGAAGTAGACCAAAAGCACCTCAAAAGCTACACATCATGCCAAGATCCAAAGAAATTCAGGAACAAATGAGAACAAAAGTAATTAAGATCTATCAGTCTGGTAAAGGTTATAAAGCCATTTCTAAAGCTTTGGGACTCCAGCGAACCACAGTGAGAGCCATTATCCACAAATGGCAAAAACATGGAACAGTGGTGAACCTTCCCAGGAGTGGCTGGCCGACCAAAATTACCCCAAGAGCGCAGAGACAGCTCATCCGAGAGGCCACAAAAGACCCCAGGACAACATCTAAAGAACTGCAGGCCTCACTTGCCTCAATTAAGGTCAGTGTTCACGACTCCACCATAAGAAAGAGACTGGGCAAAAACGGCCTGCATGGCAGATTTCCAAGGCGCAAACCACTTTTAAGCAAAAAGAACATTATGGCTTGTCTCAATTTTGCTAAAAAACATCTCAATGATTGCCAAGACTTTTGGGAAAATATCTTGTGGACCGACGAGACAAAAGTTGAACTTTTTGGAAGGTGCGTGTCCCATTACATCTGGCGTAAAAGTAACACAGCATTTCAGAAAAAGAACATCATACCAACAGTAAAATATGGTGGTGGTAGTGTGATGGTCTGGGGTTGTTTTGCTGCTTCAGGACCTGGAAGGCTTGCTGTGATAGATGGAACTATGAATTCTACTGTCTACCAAAAAATCCTGAAGGAGAATGTCCGGCCATCTGTTCGTCAACTCAAGCTGAAGCGATCTTGGGTGCTGCAGCAGGACAATGACCCAAAACACACCAGCAAATCCACCTCTGAATGGCTGAAGAAAAACAAAATGAAGACTTTGGAGTGGCCTAGTCAAAGTCCTGACCTGAATCCTATTGAGATGTTGTGGCATGACCTTAAAAAGGCGTTTCATGCTAGAAAACCCTCAAATAAAGCTGAATTACAACAATTCTGCAAAGATGAGTGGGCCAAAATTCCTCCAGAGCGCTGTAAAAGTCTCGTTGCAAGTTATCGCAAACGCTTGATTGCAGTTATTGCTGCTAAGGGTGGCCCAACCAGTTATTAGGTTCAGGGGGCAATTACTTTTTCACACAGGGCCATGTAGGTTTGGATTTTTTTTCTCCCTAAATAATAAAAACCTTCATTTAAAAACTGCATTTTGTGTTTACTTGTGTTATCTTTGACTAATAGTTAACGGTTTTTGATGAGCAGAAACATTTAAGTGTGACAAACATGCAAAAGAATAAGAAATCAGGAAGGGGGCAAATAGTTTTTCACACCACTGTATATTTTACTCATTAACTATAGCTCTTATGTATTATATAGCTGATAAATGGAGCTCATTCAATGGAAATGTTATTGGTTGCCCAAATTCTTTACTATTTTTAAGTAGAACATGCAGTCTAATCTAAAGGAAGACTCAAAAAAGACTGTGTAAAACTGAATGCAAAATTCCAGCTTTTTGTTCTAACATGAGGAACTATGAAGCTGGATTTGGCTGGCCATTGAAGTTCACATTTGGTCATGTTGTTTGGTCAGTTTTGTCCATACTGCTCAACCATCTAGGCATGTAATTTCAGTAATTTCTTTTTAATTTCTAAACTGTAGCTTCTTTGCACTTCTTTAAAGATTTACTTGTTTGTGCCATTGAACAAAATAAAAAAGAACAATGTCATTAGTCATATTGCCATATTGTTGTTCAAATTGCACATTATGTGACTATCAGATTATGTATGGCCACCTTTATGATTGCCATAGACAGACCAATCCAGTGTGGCATGCAATCATAATCCCACTGTAAATATTGTAGACACTTTTGTATTGTTCCTTTTGCTCAGACTGACATCTCAAAGATCACAACTGTAACGGCAGTAAAAACTATTAAAACCTGCCCAATAGACAAACTGACCGATGTCCGTGCAACAAAAAATACTGTATGAGTCAGGATTGTCCAGCTGGTATACATGTACCTGGAATTATTTTACACAAATTAATTGGTGTATATATGGCCAGCCTTACACACTAACTTTGGATGCATAGATTCATCTTGCCATTTTTGTGTTTCACTGTAAAGGCATCAATGTAATTTCAACAACCAAGAATTATCATAACCCTAGACACATAATAGCAGTGGCAGCTCTATGGTTAAGTGAACAATGAAGGATGGGTATGAACATAACCTGCAAGTAAAGGAATAAAAGATGTTTAAATTATCATGGATTTCTAATATTTGTGGGTAACAGCTTTAATTATGGAAAACAGATTGCACATAATCAAAACATCAAGTTTGATTGTTTACGTACCATAGTGCAAAAACCATGATTAATTGAATTAATCTAGCAGCTTCCAAATAAATAATGTTTGAAGTATGTTTGAAGCCAAGTGTTCTCTACAAAGTAATATTACATGTAATATTAGATATTTGTTTTTCAATAAATATCAAGTTCATTAAAAAAATTATGACTGTATTATCTTAAATAATGTGCTTTTTTTAGACCTGGTATCCAATATGTCTTTTAGCAAGAAATCAAATTAGATTTCTAATATCCCTCTAATTATTCACAATTAAGAGAGTGTTTCATAAATACATCATGAACATCTCTGAACATAATAATAGATCATAAAAATAATGAGCTTTTCATAAAAAAAAGTCACTGTAGTTTTACAGTATTATATTCTTAATTGGCTGTAGAGAGATCCCTTTGTGCCCCTGTTTAATAATGGCTGGTGTAAATGGGGGATTTAAACACATATATATATATTATCTCAGGGCACACAGGACTGTGCAACATCTGTTATAAAATTGTTTCGCTCTAATTTGCTTAAATTGTGCTATTATTTTGTGTCCTACGGTTCGCTGGTTGTTATTATTTTTTTTTTTCGCCATTAAAACAGTTTAGTCAGTCATCACAGTAAAACAGATGATTATTTTTAGTCAAAAGCAAACATTCACAGTCTTTCCAAATGGCTTACAAGTTGAATTATTTAAAAAGAAAAACAAATAACATCAATTAAAAAAAATTCTAAAATAATAAAATATATACATTAAAAAATAAATCAATTCATTTGAAATTATAGGAGAAATAAAAACTGTAAATGATTGAAACAAGGATATTCAAACTGTAGTTCCAAAATGCATTCTTTCATATTCACGGTCCTTCTGTTGTTTTGTGTATGTGTTCTGGTTCTAAACAATGTTCCAGCAATCATTAGGAACAGACAAAAAATGTTTAGCCATTCTAGACTCTGTATTAGGGCAATGAAACACAAGGCATTGAATAGCTCCAGTTATGCATGAAAAACATGCAACTGGCTTGCAACATGCTTCTTAAAGGAACAGTAACACCAAAAAATGAAAGCGTATAAAAGTAACTAAAATATAATGTGCTGCTGCCCTGCACTGGTAAAAGTTGTGTGTTTACTTCAGAAAGTCTACTATAATTTATATAAATAAGCTGCTATGTAGCCATGGGGGCAGCCATTCAAAGGAGAAAAGGCACAGGCACATTGCAGATAACAGATAAAACACTATTGTATTCTACAGAACTTATCTGTTATCTGCTATGTAACCTGTGCCTTTTCTCCTTTTTTCCAGCTTGAATGGCTGCCCCCGTGGCTACACAGCAGCTTATTATATAAATTATAGTAGACTTTCTGAAGTAAACACACAACTTTTACCAGTGCAGGGTAGCAGCACATTATATTTTAGTTACTTTTATACGCTTTCATTTTTTGGTGTTACTGTTCCTTTAATGCAAAGGTATCTTCAACTGCTCCTTGCCTACTGTGAGTGTTATTTCACATTGGCATCAAAGTGCCCCATAAGCCATTGCTCTTTTAAATCTGCTGAAAAAAAGCCCTATCGTAGAATACCAGTGACAGAACTGCCGACCACATACAGGCCAAATACCAGTATTTATCTATACAGTGAGATACATAAATCCATACATCGTGGAAAACATTTATATAACCCCAGTTCCACAAGCTCGCTGTCTAGGAGTCACATTTGACTCTGCTCTCCATTTCATTCCCCACAAAAACATTGCACACATTCGTCCTTTCCTCACCTATGGAATTTTTAGAAGTGTATTTATCAAATGGTGAGTTCTAACTTTCATTCAATGATAAATAGGCTTCTAAAAATCCCATAGGAATGAATAGAACATGGGTAAGTTTTTATGTATTAACCTTTAAACTCACATTTTGATAAATACTGTACGTCCCTTTTGATAAACCTGTACCATTTCGCCAAGAATTTGTGAAACTCCTGAAAAATTAGCAAAACAGCTACCAACTTTTTTGATGGAACTGTGACTTTTTTGAGGTTGCGATGTATTTGACATGAGCACAACTTTTTTTTCCCGCAACTTTTTTGATGCAACCATGACCCGTTTCGCAGCAAAAATTCACCAATGGCGAAATGCGGAATTTCGCAGCAAATATATCACTAATAATATTCTTCTAATACTCATCTTCTTACAATGAGGCATGATTTTTATTTACATATACATTTTTTAAGGGAATATAGTTTGTTTTCCCTATACTTTAATATTTTGTAGAGCCAACTTTGCATCATAAACAGCTATACATTCTTTTTGGGTGAAGAACCAGTATTGCACACTGTTATGACTGATTTTTACCCATATTTCAAGGCATATTTACTCTAGATCATTTAGGTTTGATAGATGACAAGGCTATTATTGGATATTTGCCTTTTAATTTTTGATTTCCTGCAACTTTGGCCTTGTGTTTGGGGTCATCGCAATCCTTCCACAGGGGTGTAAAAGTGGGTTGATGTGATAAATGCTGTAATTCTCACACAAACAGAGCATTTAACTGCAGGCTTTATTAGAAAGGCTGCAGTTAAAAACAGATGCCAGAGACAGCTCTGCATGCCTTTAACTGTTTTCACCTTGTGAACTTCCAATTAACATTGAAAGTCTAGAAAAAGTGTTTGAAACCACAAGATTTACTTTAAACAAGTAAAACTGAGTTTGGAAGGGATATATGATATAGTAAGCAAATATTTTATAGGGCTCGTGTACAATCACAGCAAAAGCAAGGCCTGCTAAAATGGCATCACCTGTTACACATCACATAAAGACACTATTCATTAAAGAAACTTGCTTCCAAACATGCACCGTTGCACTCCCATATATTAGCACCAAGCACCACTGTATCTCTCTTGCCTCATCTTCTGAATCATGCACACGTGCACCTATTCACCAAAGGGAACCATGGAGCTACCGCCATACAGTACATGTAAGTAATTTGCAAAAAAGTTTCAGAAGAAAATAGGCTGACTATTATGACTTAAGGGTAAATAAAACTAGGCATTTTTTATATTTTATTGATTAAAAAAAACACCATTTGTGGTATAAAAATAAAAAAAGCTGTAAATGGAAATGATATATAGCATATTCTATGGAGTGTATCTTTGGCTGCTTAATGGACATGACAAGCACACAAACATGGTTGATACCGCAAAACATTTGTCCCCTAAAGTGTTGGACAGTAGAATTCCTGAGTTTCAGGCCTCAGTTCATTTCTCCAAACATGAAAAACAGAGCAGGTTTTAAAAACATTAAGAGAATGCATGGAAAACCGAGGGAATAAAAAGTTGCTCTCAAAAGTGCTGCAAACTTATTACTAACATTAATATATTACTTTAATGGAAGGGAAGCAAAACTGTAGCTTAAAAAACAATACAAATTAATTGAACTGCAGATATTAGTACAGCTTTTCCAACACTTGTATTAAAGAGTGTTAGAAAAAACCTATTGCATGTATGTATGAATACATACAGTATATAATTATTTATAAAGCGCTACTTATGTACACAGTGCTGTACAGTAGAATAACACATTAGTAGAACAGGGACTTAATAAAATAATAATAGATGAATAAAAAGTATGATAATACAAATAAATACATGCTAGAGTTGCAATAAGCTAAACATCAAAGAGACAAGAGGATGGAGGTCCCTTCCCCGCAAAGCTTATAATGTAAATGCAAGGGTAACTTACAGACACAAATAAAAAAATATCATTGCTGCAGGTTATAGTGGATGACACTGCAATATTAGTGCTAGTTCCCTGTTTATAGGTTAAGTTGGTGCCCCAAAAACTAGTCTTTGAGTTAAGTTCTGAAGAGACTTGGAAGGATTATCTCCAGATGAATTTAGGGAGGGCATTCCAAATGTACGGAGCAGTAAGGCTGAAAGGTTTAGGCGGGAAACAGCAATAGTTTCTCTGTGAGGAGTGGAGGAGTTGGCCAGGAACATACGGAGACACAAGAGAAGAAATGTTGTGAGGCGCAGAGGAATGGAGGGCTTTGAAGGTTAAGAGAAGGCGTTTTTAAGTTATTGTTGTTTTAATAGGAAGCTATGATAAGGACTTTAGCAGTGAAGGGACCTGATGAGAGGAGATGAGAGGAGGAGAATTCTGGCAATAGTATTTAAGACAGACTGTAGGGGGGAAAGATGGGAGGCCGGTTATTAGCAGGAGTAAACACACTGACACGTATATTCCTTTTTACATCATTCATATCACAGCTGAAAATATCACTAGTCCAATAGTTGCCTAAATATTCTTTATTAATTAAGTTTGTAATTGAGCAATTTCATATTGTAATTACACTTTTAAGTGTGGATTTTTTTTTTTAATACAGTATGAGCATACATGGTTATTATACTACATCGCAATACCACCACAATTTGCTCCAAAACAGGGATTTTACTGAATTTGATAGCAAGTTATAGGTTCCTGCCCCTGTTCCTCATCCCCTCTGACTGGGTACTAAAGGGAAGGGTACAGAAAGCAGAGAATTTGGAATTTTAAATTTAATGGGAAAAAACTTTTGCATGAATCAAAACAAAAATGTTCACTCTTCAATGTATTATCAATTCTTTTTTAATTGCATTTGTAGACAGCACATTTTTAAGACCTGTGTAAAGCTCAGAATTTTTTTTTTTTTAAATATAAAATGTAATTTCTGACCACTAGTGCAGTGGGCTAAATGCAATTTCAATCACAATTGTGGTGTTTGGTTAACCGCAATGAAGCTTTTCTCCCTATGATTGCAATGTAATTGTGGTCACCAGTGGGAGATGTGTCTAATGCAACTGTGGCTAATGTGCCTAAAATGACACATTTGCACTAACAATTTCAAACAAATAGGACACAATTTTCTACCAGTAAATCCCATTAGTTTCATTCCTGGCATTCAGCATGAGGTGTGTGCACCCTATTCTTCCAATTCCCCTCATCAATGAATGTAACTGTGAAAATTGAAACAGGAGGCAGGAAGAGGACAGCTGACTGTGTCCTATTTAGTGGCACCAAAGCTGCTTACAGTCGTAAATTATCTCAAGAAATTTTGAATGTTTTCAGTCTTTGCAATCTTACTATGAAATATGCATTTTTTTTTGCAGTGACTGATGGTTCACTAAATACTTTTGTACATCCAAAAAACTGCATTAAAGGGCATTTTTATTGTAGTGTGTAAGCCAACATCACCAGTGATGTTGCCTATAGTAACCAATCATACCTTTGCTTTTGTTTTTTAATTTGTAGGTGACTGTTAAAATCTAATTATCGAGTGGCTGCGATGGGTGGCATCACTGGTGATGTTTGCTTATACGCTATACTAAGGGGCACATTTACTAACCCACGAACGGGTCGAAATCAGTCCGATTGCGTTTTTTTCGTAAAGATCGGTATTTTGCGATTTTTTCGTATTTTTTGCGATTTTTTCGGCGTCTTTACGAATTTTTCGTTACCAATACGATTTTTGCGTAAAAACGCGAGTTTTTCGTAGCCATTACGAAAGTTGCGTAAAATCTTGCGATTTTTCATAGCGTTAAAACTTGCGCAAAAAGTTGCGCTTTTTTCGTAGCGTTAAAACTTACGCGAAACTTCGCACCTTTTAAGTTTTAACGCTACGAAAAAGGCGCAACTTTTCGCGTAAGTTTTAACGCTACGGAAAAAGCGCAAGATTTTACGCAACTTTCGTAAAGGCTACGAAAAACTCGCGTTTTTACGCAAAAATCGTATTGGTAACGAAAAATTCGTAAAGACACCGAAAAAATCGCAAAACATACGAAAAAGTCGCAAAATGTTCGTTTTCAAGTCGGAACTTTTTCAATTCGGGTCGGATTCGTGGGTTAGTAAATCAGCCCCTAAATATGCCCCTAAATTTGCTCAATGAGAAAATTGCTTACACAAATGAAATGCTTTTGTATTGCACCGTTTTCCTGTAGCAACTTTATTACATAAGTCCACATTTCAAAATGTAAAGCATTGAACTATAAAGACAAATACTGTAACTCAATAACAAAGGTAGCTTATTTGAACAATGCTGTGATTATTCACATTCTTGGGTTCAGTTTCTAATTTTACAGCCAGACTAAGAAGCCTATCTAATCAGCATCAAATAAAAATAAAATGATAACTGGAGGCTTTGCTACAAAGCAATAAAGCAAACATTCTGATATTTTAAAGTATTAAAAAGATCAGCTCCAAAGCGAAAAACCATAAGGAATACACCATGTGATGCATCAAGAGAACTGTAGATTTAAAATTGGAAAATTGCTTCTGGACATTTCACAATAACTGCATTGCCACTGAAACGGTGAAAGATCTAAACAAATTTTGTTTTTCTATTCTGTCAGCCAACAGATACAAAAAAAGCATCAAAAGGCTGAGCTTTAAGCTTGAAGATATTGATAATTTATTAAGAGAATTCTCATACTCTTAAAGAAAAAAGAAATATACATTTGCAACTAATTGTTTAAATACACAATTCACCTGAGCCATAAATGAAAGTCTGTACACTAAGCCAATAACAATATACTAATAGAACAAGTCTTTAAAGCTAATTTTTAATATAGATTTTCATATAAAGATACAACACAGTATTCATTTTTGCTTAAAAAAATAAAGAATATTATACCTTTACTTCTATCAAGTTTCTCCTAAAAGAATAGGTACTGAGGTTTCTTAATCAAGCAAGTGTGCACTCTCTTTACTCAGGGGTAACAAAGCTATAAGATCTGCTTATCAAACAGTTAGGGCAGGGTGCAGCACCACTGAGGGGGATCAGACCAATTTTCCTAAGGTTTTCTCTCGGGAACGGTTTCAGTTAAACATTTTAAGAAATATCAACTGTACAATATTCCTGAAAAGCTCAGCCAGGAAGTGAGACCAGAAGCTCTAAAGGCACTGATATATCTGATATACCATCTAACAAGTGCCTGCAGCTCAAGAAGTGACTTGTGATCACCTCAGCATAAAAGCTTCCATTGAGAGTGTACTTGCAAAAAGGATAGACAAATAGTATAATATACTACTGTATGCGAGGGCAGCTGCTGAAGGTATCAATAGTTATATACATATTAGAGTTTAAGAGGTGTAACTGTATATCAATAAGTAAACTTGGTGTGCACTTTGGACTAGATGCTTATTTTTTTTTTTTACATCAACAATTTGATTTAAGAAATATTAAAAAGATACTTACTGGTCCAAAAGCATTACTGTCAAAACTATGTCCATGATGGTCACCTTCCACCCACATATGCCCCCGGGGAACTTTTACATATCTGGTTTTGTGACCCAGTGTCCTGTTTTTAGAAGACAAAACATATAAGATAATTATGACCACAATCCTGTACATCCATAAACACTTAATGAAACATTATTTTAGAACACAATAAGGGGCTCATTTACTAAGGAATTTTGAGATAAAGTTGAATTTTTTCTTACTTCTATATAATTTAGAGATTTCTGAATAGGTTTTCACCAGAACTCAATTTTTTTGTTATTGTTACTCAAAAAATTCGAGTTTTTCGAAAAAACTCCCATAATTTGTGATGTATTACTGTTTAGTTAACTTTTTTTTGTAAGGTTTGATCTGTCAAGTACCATTGAGTCCTATGGAGGCTTAGAATAGTAGAGGAATAGAATAGTCAAGTGAAGATTCAAGTGAATCGTAAACACATTATTGTTTTCTAAGAATGAGTGCCAATGCTCCTAAAATGGCTGCTGGAGCACTTCCTGTTTGGGAAAAATAAAGAGGATTCATGGAAATGAACATCCATTTAAACTTCAATTTTTTGAGTTTTAACAATACTTTCAACTCAAAAAATACAGGATTTTCGAATGTAAACTCTAAATTTTTGTACGAACAATTTAAGCATTATCGTTACATTTCATAAATACAACAATGATCAAGTTTAATTCAAATGTATACCATGTCAAGTTTATACGACTTTCAAGGTGAGAAAAAAATGAGTTTTAGTAAATGTGCCCCTAAATGTTTGGATGGTTTGGATGAGTTAATGCCTAATAGGGGAATCAATACTCAATACTTGTGATTAAAAATACTGTAAATGTCATTGCATGTGATCAGAGCAAATATTAACTACACTAAGAACAACACAATCTATTTGAAGCCAGTGTAAAATAATAACTAATAATCTCTTTGCTGGTTATAGTTTGATCACTTTAATAATAATTTTGTCTCTGGAAGCCCTTCTTCACTTAAACCCATGGATAAGGTCTCCTTTTCTGAGGTACCTACGATGACTGTTTCTAGTCATACTGTAGAAATGTATATGTGCATAATAATAAAAGTCCCCTAAGTAATATAAAATAAATTACTTTTTATGTAAAATAGGTTTAAGTTAAACAGAGGAAATAAATGGCTGATAGAAAAACAAAGGAAGATCAGATTAAATAAAAGTACTATGTAGAAAGGAAAAATGTGGGCCTATAAATGTATTTCATCATTATTTTTCTTTTGTTAAATTAACTGTTCATTTTACAGACTTCCTTTACAGAGCAAAATATGCAACTGATCACCAGGTAAAGGTATGGGATACCTCACCCAGGGTTTGAGAAACATTGTATCTTTTTGGGGGATTAGTGCAGGCGATCAAAGGGAAATGAGGGATTATTAATAAGAATTTGGGACTGCGGTTTGAGCTGTTAAAATCGTGACTGTCCCACAAAAATTGGGACAGTTGGGAGGTATGCCAGTGGTAACCAGTCAACAGGAATCATTTATTGAACAACTGTTTAAAAGCAAACATCTTATTGGTTGTTATGGGTGACTGGACCTGGGAAAACGCCTTTTTATACATTACCTTTTCTCTTATTATTGTACAGGTTTGGGATCCATTATCCAGAAACTTGTTATCCAGAAAGTTCCGAATTACAGAATGGGTGTCTCCCATAGACTCCATTATAAGCAAATAATTAAAATTTTTCAAAATAATTTCCTTTTTCTCTGTACCTTATACTTTTCTCTGTACCTTGTACACAACTAAGATAGAATCAATTGTTATTGGAGGCAAAACAAAACCCTATTGAGTTTATTCATTATTTAAATGATTTTTTAGCAGACTTAAGGTATGGAGACCCAAATTATGGAAAGATCCCTTATCCGGAAAACCCCAGGTCCCAAGTCAGTGGTACCTGCCTTGAACCCCCCCCCCCACTGTTGTGCCCTAGGTAGGTGCCTCTTCTGCCTACCCCTAGTTCCAGTCCTGAGCAGGGCTGTGGAGTCGGTAGATAAATTCTCTCTTGCTTTATTTTTTTTTTTTTTCCCATTTAAATTTAGTAGGAGTCGGAGTCGGTTCATTTTTTGCCGACTCCGACTCCAGGTATTGCCTCCGACTCTGACTCCACAGCCCTGGTCCTGAGATCAGGTGACTTTTATGCTATTTGGTCTATATGGACTGTGGGTGACTACAGAAACAATCACTAAGATCTAACAAGGTAGTAAAGGAAGGCATGCCTAGAATCAATCATTTATAATGATAAACACTTCACTGTTCTAGTGACTTCCTTTTTTTTTTATTAATAAAAACAATACACCAGTATATAGTCTTATTTTTGTTCTTTTTAAGCACATTGTGTTGAACAAAAGGTTAAGGCTAACATAAAATCTATTTGCATTACAAATTGCTGCTGTATTACAATTAAAGTCCACTGTTACCTTATTTTAGCAAGAAAAGTTTTTTTTCTGGGTCACAGAAATCCAAGGGGAGGAGAAGATATATTGAAGGCCCAAAGGGAAGTTATTAGATAAGTTCAAATAGCAAAGCCATCATAAAAAATACATAAGGTCATGGCCTAATCCTGATACTTTGGTGCTCCTTGCAAGAACTTTGTCAAGAGATTTGATAATGATGATGTAGTGTGTAGTAATTTTTACTGAAGTAAAAACTCTTTAAGATACAAGGCTACAACATTGCTTACAAACTACTCTTGTAGATTTTTGCTTAACATAGTCTCTATACTGATATGACTGATTTATTTACTGCTCACTTTTATTGCAAATACTCATCTAAGTAATGCACTGTAGATAGTTTTCTGTGGCTCCTTTATATCTAATTCACAGCAAATCAGACCTGTGAGATGGGAATAAGCGTTAATAAGTGTCATACTTTATCAGGAGCCTGATCCAATTAACTAAATGCAAATAAAGTGAACTAGAGACAGGCACAAATAAGTTCAGAAGAATTAAACAAAATTCAGACGATGACCTGATTTATGCTTTACTCAACTAAATGTATACTGTACCTACAACATAATTAGAACACAGCTTTGATGGTATCCCAGTTGATTCTAAATATCATGGTTCTTTTATGTGCAAACACAAGAAATTAATACTTAAATTTCAGAGCATAATTATAATTGTGGGATAGAGATATTTGAGTAGAACATTCAATATTCAATTCAGTATCAACTCAATGAATCAGGGTTGATCATTTCCAATCAATGCTGGCCTGACAGCATAATAATCTGCCATTGGCCATTTAACTAAATTGAAATCCACTGTTGACAGGCAAGGGAGTTTTGATTGTGGAGTGTTTCTCAGAAAGTGGCTATTAAAAATAAAAACAAAAAAGTGTGACATAAGGCTTGGGGACAAGACTACAAAACCGCTGATATGAATTCTAGAAATAATATCTATAGCACCATGATCTTTCCCATTGCAGCTTTGCTGATTTAAGTTAGCTAAAATGAATAGTGATGAGCAAATCTATCCCATTTTGCTGAAAAACTATAAGAGCTGTAGAATCATAACTGATGATTATTTGGCTCTTGAATGACAAAAGTAGCAGGTCTGTCTAACAGAGCACGCGGGGAGCAAGTTGTTGTCAACAGTAACTAGCAGAATATATTAAAAAAGGGCTTCTCCTTCATTTTTCAGTCAAGATATAGTATTTCATATTCATACTTGGTAAAGACATGTCCCATGGCAATCCAATAACATTAGCAATGTTAAACAGGTGAGTGGTAAATGCTACCTGCTATGAAGCAGAATTTGCACCTGTTATTAAATTTACTCTACAGTCATGAATGCACTTAAGAAGCCTTCAAAAATAATGATTTGGCGGGGAATCTTTGCTTCAGCTTCATAGCTTAAAATTCTAGAATAATAGTGCAAGAATCAGCTATAAGAGCTCTATTGATACATCCAGATACAAACTGACCCTGGGTTCATGTTTTTGATGATGCAATTCAACCTGTTATATGATCAAAATTCTAAACAAATATTTGTATAAAAATTATAGTGGGCTTATTGTGAGTGAAACCTGTGTATAAAAGACATGCAGAGACCAAATAGCAAATCGTTTTTGTGTGTAAACATCATTGTGTGTTTTCACGCTGCTGGCTTGCATATAACAGTTACCAAAGTAAGTCTAGAAGCAAACAGTGTAAAGTGTTTAGCAATGTTGAGAAATAGATACCCAGTGGCAAATACTTTAATTGGGCGCACAACCTGACACAGCTTGTGCTCATTAAAATTGAAATGAGCTCTCTTAATGGTATGTGTGCTATATCATGGCTGTTGTTGTAAATGCCTCAGAGGACATGGAGAAACAGAAGGTAGGGCTGCAGAAAAGAAAATTAAAACAAGAACACTGATGTGCATTTGAAATAGTGCCTTAAACTTGAAAGAAGCCAAGAATTGAACTTATATTTATGATTAGTGGATACTTTACATTATGGTTAACCGAACTGGCAAATACTGCAATTTATGTTCTGGTTTTGTGAAGAAGGAAAAAGCTTCCTGTTTATAATTATAAGGAATTTGAGATGTATGACATAGAAAATATAGGTAAAAGGATCATAATTGCATTCTGCAATCCATATTAAGAGTTTTAATGGAAAAGAAGCATACCATTTTACTCTTATAACAGGAATGGGAAATGTCAAGGAAAAATGTTTTACCTGTGAATAGTCATTCACATCAGTTGAATAATTTGTTTACAATGTTTATTTATTCCCATTCCAGTAAAGTCATGGTCTGTCATACAGAATGAAGGAGCTTATGTTCTGCTTATGCAAGGACAGCAAGGCATGGCACCAAATGTTGCTCCAAACCCCTGCATTAGAACATACCATACTGTACATGTATTTTGTAGAAAAGATCCACATTTTTATACATGCATACATATTTCTACTTTTCTGTATGTACTGCACACCTATAGGTATTCATAGGCCTGAGGGTAGTTTACACAAATCAGTCACTGGTGTATGTACAATAGAGGCATAGGTACAGAGAGTGTCAAATGGGACTCCTTCTACACTTTCTGGCACTTAGCAGCATATGAATCACATTGAACTGAAAAAGTAATGTTTACACAATAAATAAAAAGGAACAAATACTGTATACAGAGACATCTCAAACATCTGTAAAATTTTCCAAAAACAACAAATAGGAACAAGTTTGAGGCCTGCATAGTTTGAGACCCATATTGCCCTATGGAAAAAAAAATAATATGGTTCATCTTTTTGTACTTTTGTCCCCTATCAGTATATGTGAGCCACAGTATTTAGAAAGAAATCTTTGTCCTAAGTTAACCAACCATGTTTAATTCCGGCAAATCATGCTACTATTACCAATGAATGCTAGTTGGGCAGTCTCTCTGGGATTGCTCACCTCATAAGACATTAATATTGGTAAAGGCCTGCAGGCAAACTATTAATGGAATCCATACCGCAGAAGGTGATAACACAGAAGAATCCTTGGGGGTTAATTAAACTGGCCCTTCAGCTACTGAAATTCTTTAAGTCCCACTGATCAACAATGTATACCAATTTTTAATCACAGTAAAAGCCCACAGGCTAATAAATGACATGGACAAAAAAGGCTTTATATTAGTATTTTCTACCTTAAAGAGAGTCCATGTCAAGATAACAGAGTCAGCTGGGAACCTTTAACTACCATATTTTTCACATTACCTAATTTGGGACATAGGGAATACTTTATCAAAGCACTATACACTGCTCAATATGTTTTGGACAGGATAAAGGTCCAAAGGATACAAAAGAGTAGGAAAAAAAGAGAGAGAGAGATACCCTGAGAAACACAACAACATAGAAAACAAAGCTTGCACACTTTGTTAAAGCCATGGAACCAATATTGCATGATTCAGTGGTCATAATACAGGATACATTAAATATAAATTCCAATCCAATTAAGTTTTCTTTTGAAACAGGGTGATACATATCAACTAAGAAAAAGTACTTACACAACAATATTTTGAAATGCACAGTAAAATGAACATTTGAAATGTAGAATGTAAAGCTGAAGTCTATCATATATAGAAGTCTATGATAAGGGAAATCTGTGACAAGAAGGAAACATGGTGGAAATAAGAATCAAATATTCAAATATAATTTATGTCAAATTTACAGTACATTTTGAACAATTATACACTTTGAAGGATCAGTCAAATTTCTAAAAAACAGGACATTAGGAAGCATGCACTAAGCTTAAATGAGACTGGCATTAGGCAGTAATGCCTCTTACCAAGGGGATTTTGCATACAAGGCAAGGAAAATAACATGCCTAACTCCTTGACACATGATCAAAGGGGAAATAATTAAACACTATAAAAACCATAGCTACCATTGCACATCAACATAAACGTTTGCCTTGTAGCCATTTATGTTTGATAGATTCGTTAGGGTAAGGATTTTTCATGCTGTAATAATCCCATCACAGACTAGTTAGATCTCACATTGGAATCAAGGAATGCTTAGAGACACCTGCTGTCAGCAAGCTTGTAATAAAGCTTGTGGGCTTGAAAAACTTCGGAAAAAGCATGTCAAAGCAATATTCAAGTAAGCAGAATTATTAATAATCTGTCAAGTATTATCACTGATAGAATACCTGATAAAGCTGCAATCTTTACAGGACGGGTACAGAAAAGGTCTGCAGTCCCGAATGGCACATGCTCATTAGGTGGCACCACATTCATATTAGCACCTCCCTACAATGTGCAGAATATTTAAGGTTCCAATGCGCCTGCAAGTTTTTCAGGGTTGAAGGTATTTGCTGTCTTAAAAGACAATGTAAGTGGTAGAGGACATAATAATGGAGGACGCTACATGGCTGACAACACCATATTGACCCAAGCATGAGAAAAACATGTCCTGCACCATGGCAACTATTTACTTGATCATGAGAATGATAGAACATGATTTATAAAAGGTTGGGATCAACTTGATGACTAGCTATAACCATGCAGCATCTACGTTGTTAGTGACCTGACTTGCAGCATGAATGTCTGCCTTTTCTTAGAAGAGGTACTAGAAAATAATATACATAATACCAAATTCCTTTTTTATGCTTTAATTAAACACACTATATACAGTATGTGTTGTTAGACCTAATATCATATTTCCCACAAGACCAGCGGCATGTGTTTCAGTGATATTTCCATTCAAATATAGACTCGGCTATCTGCCAGCAGTTACATAAAATTGTTGCATGCTTGAGCGCATGTAGGAATTATGTATTTTTAATTGTTTATTTATTTTAAGGTCAAAATGATTTACGTTTTACATGATTGCTTAGCATTTGCCTTTTATGTAATCTGGGTTGATTTGAGATGAAAAATTAGACTGAGCTTTTTAATATATATTATCATTAATGCAAGTGGTTATTATAAATACACAAAATGTTTTGTTTTATAAAATAAATTGGTGGGTGGGAAAAGAAAAAATTGCAATTAGATTGTTCTCCAAAAACTCTGGGGCTGTGTTATATTTGCAGGGATTCATTCCAAAGCACAGCCAGATTGTAATGGAATATAGAGAACAGAAGTAATTATAAAGAACACACAAATAAATATGAATGGTGGCAAAAGCATTGAATTCAAGAAAAAAAAAAGTCTTATTTCATAGTCAAAGTCAATTTCCTGTGAAATTAGGAAAATGTTTTCATTTACCTGTGACTGGAATTATAAAAATTGACTTTATGCCCAAAGATACCCTAAAAGTTATTAAAGGAAAATAAGGTGGGCATAACAGGCAAACAAAAAAATAAACCAATATTTGTAGGTAACATTAAAATTAGGTTGTAGATGATAATTTTAGTCATATTATTTCCAGTAGACCTTATTTCTTTTCTACATCCTCATCAAAAGTTAGAGAGTGACTTTGATTGCACATAGAAGAGAAGTAGGGGAGAAAAGTGGAGGTGACCCCTGTTTAGAAAGGGTTTACAGAAGTTGTTTCAAAACTATGAAGCTGGCCCTCCTAGGAGGGATTAAAGCTGTGGCCAAGCCTGGTGGGATTTGGGTGAGGGTGAGATTTGTTGGTGAATGGTAAAATACAGTACTGTTTAAGGAGGCCCAAACACATTAATTGAGCCACAAAGGGGGTTACTCATCTTTTTGGATTCATCTGTAGCATCTGACACAGCTGATCACCCCCCCCCCCTCCGAAATATTTTATTCTCTACTGGCATTTGGAATGCTGTGCTTCCTTGCTTTATTCTCCTTTATTCAAGGTTCTACCATGCATTTTTCACTTTATACCACATCTCCAGTAAAACAGTTATTTGGAATGCAATAATCCTTTATACAGATGGCACCCCCTCTTACCAAGTTGACTCTAGCCTTGTTGCTTGTGCTCAAATACTAAAAAAAACAAAAAAAACAAAAAAAACAAAACTCTCAATGTGTGCCCTTCCCAAGTGGGCAAAACAAGTGAAAAAACCATTCATCTTAGGATACACACATAGATAATTGCATTGTAATAACTATCTCATTTAGCAATGTGAAATTTAGGTATGTTTTGAACAACAATGTATTTTGCATATGAGGACTTGTGTAGACTTGCACACACAAAGAGTGAATACTGATTATTACTCATTGCTTAGTTACTACAACAAGAACAGCATTTAGTATAATGTTTTCTCTCATTATCTTGACTTATAATAGCAATGACAATGTCACATATGTTTTTGCAGATTTTGTAGCTCAATTTGGCATCTATTCCCTATTTAACTTATTTTTAGCAGTGTACTTTTCTGTTCTGGCGACATCTAAATTGTGTGTTTAACAGATCTGCTGAATGCAAGTAAGTATAAGTCTTTCAAATTTTAAGCATTAGATACATAAATATTTTCTGGAGGAATGCAGATATTACTTAAAATAGGTTTCAGTCTTAAAAAACATATAAGTATGACTAAAGTAAGAGTATCCAAAACAATATGATTCACAACTGTATGGAAGAAAGATTTTCAGAAATGAAATGAAAAAAAAAAATGTAAGACAATATCCTTTTGCTGGAGATGACTTAGTATTATAGTGTCACATCAAGAAGCAGTAGTCACATGTGTCTCACTTCCCAGCAGGTGGTAAAGAGGGTCATGAAGTCATAGTATGTAATGGAAAAAGAAATGGGTTTAAAATACAATATATATATATATATCTTTAATCAGACACTTTCTACCTCATATTCTCTTTTACTTTTCCTTTGAGACTAAAACTTAAATGGGTTTTAGCCTTTCCGTCCATTAGATTGATATAATTGAATATGCATACACATAATATTCAGCTAGTGAAGGGAGGCTAGAGACACAGTATATACTTAAGTGTATACTAGTTGAGCATTATGTGCCTATAATATGCACAAGAATTGTTTTACAGCTGAAATTAAAGAATATTTTGTCAGTGCTAGGATTTTGCCATAATATTTAAATTGATTAGAATTAGAGGTAGCTAATAACCACAGGCAATAGTTTCTGCCACTTCTGTCATAACAATTCTGCTGTAATAAACAGGGATTGATAAAAGGTAAATAATTAAGATAATTAGATTTCCAGTTTAAGATTATCCTACCTTTACCCTTTTATTGTGACTGTCCATTATGCAGAAGATTTATCTGTGTATTGGTAATCTAATTTGTTACCTCATAAGAACTAAACACAGAGTATCTTTCTTTTACCTGTTTGCCCTCTTTAGCTTAAGAAACATAGTTTATCTGTGATATAAAAGGTGTGATTACAAATTGGGATTTAGGTTTGCTACTTGTCTAGTAACTCATAACTAATACCCCACCCAGGGTACCTATGAGCAAGTGATCTTCTTCCTTCTTCTGTCTTCGCAATACATGCACAGTAGAGTGAGAAACCGGATTTTTTAAAAAATGGCTTTTTTGCTGTGCATGTGGCAGCCCTAGGATTGTGAAGAAAGAAGACAGGAGGAAGAAGATCATTTAACTGGAAAAGGGGATGGAATATTTAAACTATGAGGATAGAATGTCAAGATTGGGGTTGTTTCCTCTGGAAGTGGGAGAGGGGACATGGGTACTCTTTCCAAGTACATTAGAGGGGGTTATAGGCAGATAGGGGATGTTTTTAAGTTGTGGAATGCTCTTCTGAGTGATGTTGTGATGGGAGATTCTGTTAATACCTTTAAGAGGGGCTTGGATGAGTTCTTGAACAAGCATAGTATCCAAGGCTATTGTGATACTAACATCTACAGTTAGTATTGATCTTGGTATATATAGTTTCTGTATGTGAGTGTATAGATAAGTCAGTATAGGTTTCTGTGTGTGTTGGGTTCAATTGGAAGGGTTGAACTTCTTTTTTCAACCCTATGTAACTATGTATGTAACTATTTGTGTGCAGGTACCCTTAGACGGTGCAGTTTTCTGCTGATAGAGGCACCAGCCCAGGTTATCCTGTAAGTGATTACAGTCACTAGGGGGTACTTAACATTTGGCAGCCCCCTGTGACTGTACCTTTATTTCTCCTTTAAGACTTTTTATTACATTACCCCATTTGACCCGCTTAAGTAAGATCTGATGTAAATAATGAGCTGTAAACAGTAAAGAGAGTGGCTGACCTGAACACAGAAAAACTGTCAAGTTTTATCACACACACACAAAGTGTGAATAGATGCAAAACAATTTTACTTTGTCCTGGTCTCCCAATCTTTGATCGTAGAATCATTCTTGGACAGAGCACAAAAGGAAAATAAAGACAGTCTATAAGATTGCAGTCCGTGTTATTGTTTAATCTGTGTAAAATAATGTATAAGTATGTTTTTGTGTTCTTTGTGTATCGCTCATTTGTTGTATTATCTATACAGGAACAGTAAAAACAAAAAATGAAAGTGTTTTAACACAATTCAGATATAGTTTAGTATTGCCCTGCAATGGTAAAACTGGTTTGTTTGCTTCAGAAATACTACTATAGTTTATTTAAAAGGTTTGGTATAGCCCATGGGTTCAGCCATTCTAGCTGAAATAGGATTCAATGTCATAGGTTAAATAGGTATTCAGTCTGAAAGGTTAAATAGCAGATAACAGATAAGCTATGTAGAACACAATGGATTTTACTCTAAACCAATCTAAACCCACTGTATTCTACAGAGCTTATCTGCTATGTAACCTTTCAGACTGAATATCTTGGGAGAAAAGCAGAAAGACACAGAAATGTTGCTCTACAAAAGGCAACCAGTAGGCACAATTAAGTACTAAGAATTGAACTAGGACATCATAAGGTTTTCCGACAGTCTGAGTTTTTAGCACTGTAACAAAGCACTTGACTGAGTGTTAATCATTTTTTCTACATATTAACATATCTAACAAAGCAGATCCATGTGTCATAATAAACAGGCTGGATATATGTAATATACTATGGTTCTTTACACTAACAATTTAAAGAGTTATGTTCATTAATACAGATCCTATAATGCGTATAGTAAACTACAAGGAGTTCTCATGTTGTTTAGAGTGCACCAAAAAGTAGAAAGTTGGTTATTAATAGTTATTTAATTGGGATGCATAGACAATTCATGGCTTGGGGAGCTAATTCCCAGATGAGAAAGAAAGGTTAAGAAACCATGAACTAAGGAGGGCTTAGAAAGTCAGGTAGTTGCGCCTCTCTTTAAGGAAAGGGAGAAGAAACTCAGCTTCCAGTATTCCTTAGTGTGTAGGGCCAAGAAGTTCTAGGGATGTTTCCAAGTGAATCTTTTTTTTTTTTTTTTTTTTTTTAATTCATAGCCTTCACTTACAAATAGATAACAAAAAAACATATTACAGTACCAAAGGCAAATTTGGATCAGTGCGCTGTTTATGTAATAAAACTTCTGGACTGTGACAATTGCACAATTGCAACAGTGACAGTTTGTGTACAAACAAAATGTATTAACATTTGTCAAGATGTCGTAGAAATCAAAGGGAAGTAGATCTTAAGTATTTTGGTAAGAGGAAAACTGAATTTATCTCTCAAGACATTGTTTTGCCTTTAATGCACTTCAAAAATGTTCCTGCGTTTAAGAAGAAAGTTTGATATTTTCCCATAGATTTAATTATTAATTGGTTATTATTAATTAATTTAATTAATTAATTGGTAGATAAATTGAATTAGTTCTTCAACTGTTTTATGTGCAGTTATATGTACTGTATGTAAGAGGAAAGATTTGCATCCTTATCATATTTGTATGTTTTGGTGCATATAAATTGTACATGTTTGTCCATATTGTTTTGCATCAGTCCACTTGGAATTTTTTTCTCATTGTGCTTCTAAATAGATCATTAATTTTGAGCGTGGTTTCAGAAGCAACAATTTTAGACAATCTAAACTAATAGGGACATTTTCTGTGTTGTGTCTAAGAAACTCCAGTATAATGATTTGTTAGATATTTATTATTATTTGCGTTTTTGTATGAATTTTTTTCTAACATTTCATATAGCTTTGACATACCCCACACACTAATAAATATACTGTAATATATTAATTTGTAGTTTATGGTGGCAGGGTCACCACAATATTAAATAGGGACATTGTTAAAAATGTTCCGTTATGACTCATTTTATTTTTAGTTTCCATTAGTGCTCTGCTTAGTTAGCAAGAGGAGACATTTACATCAGGTCTGAAGGCATAATATTGAAGTAAGATTATTGTGACATTTGAAGGCTGTCTGGACATGGCAGCTTTGATATCCTATTACTGTATTTATTAAAACAGAACTTCCTTGTATCTGTAATAATGGGAACATTTTCTGTTGATTTCTGTGCAAGGGGGAATTTATCCAACAATGTTCTGTTATCCTTAACAGAGAATCTGGATTTCAATGTCAGATCATATCAGAGGTTACTGTTCATCTTCTGGGCAATCAATGTCTGCTCTATAATAGCAGACCTCTTTCACATTGTACACGGTTGGCAGAAGTTCCAAGTATTTCTCATTTCAAAATGTCAAGAATAAATGATTTATGAGCAAGAAACTCATATAACTACATTCTAATCCAACTATGTTTGTATAATCATTAAAGCATCAAGATGATGATAGCAGCTCGCCATTGTACTATCATTGCTGCCTTTTGTTCACATTTCATAGCAATTTTGTCCAATGCTAAGTACTGCATTCCAATTTTACATTATAAAAAAAGAATGAGGATTAAAGATAAATTCAGTTTAAGTGTGTGTGTGTGTGGATGTGCCTTAGGCAGTTGCCATCACTGCTTATTGCTGACTAGATAACAAAAGATGTCAATTGTTTCTGCATGTTTTCTAAATGATATTTTATAATAAAAGGATATTATTTGCCTGAAACTGAAATTTCTACTACTATATATGTATTGGAGACAATCTACTTGAAATTGACAATAATACTTAATTGTAAGCTCTTATTGACCATTTGTAGCCATCTGTCTCGCTTTGTTACATTGTTAGCTCTTATAGCTGCAAATAATAAACTGATAATGGAGTTTAACTAAACTACACTGTGTAAGGCTAGCATTGCATTTTAAAGTCACACTTTCTACTGAAAATTGCTGTTGGGCTTCATTATGAAGCAAAGTGAGTAAGGTGATAAACACAAAGCTTTATATCCCATTCACTTAACTGATGTGTGCGTCATGCACAACATGTATTTATTCATATAGTACAGATGACTGAGCTCAGCAGAAACTGTGTGATGTTGCTCTACTGCACAGTAACACTTAAAGAGACAATATCCATCCTTTTTAAACATGAGTGTAATAAATTAGGGCTTGTGCTGAACATGCCCTTTGCCTAACCTATTGTATATTTATGGCTACTGTAATTCCAGGCACTAAACAAGAATATCAGCACTTCCTGATCCTGCTGCACTTCAAAGGAGCTGTTAAATGAATTACTGGTCTACTGAAAAGCCCCTGATAATGAGTTGCTCAAAGGCTGCTGCTTAGAGAAGGGAGGGGTTTATTTGTTTAAAGGAAGATCGAGAGCTCTGAACAATATAAAGGGAGGGGGGTACATACTTTAAAAATAGACCAACTTTCAAATTAGTGTTTGAAAATATAGGAAAATATTTATAAAATTAAACAATAGGCAGACTGTAGGATGGATTTGCTGCAGATTCCACATTTGGCCATTTGCAAATTTTTTCACAAAACTTCTGCGAAGATTTGCCATGACAAAAAATTTGCAGAGGTAGAAAAAGTAATGGTAGCATCAAAAAAGTTTCCATCCTGTAAAAAAAAGGCTCACATCTCAAAAAACAGTCACACGGTAGCCTCATTTTGTGATTTTTTTTCTCAGTTTTTCAGCAGTTTTGCTAATTTTTCAGGGAAGCGAAATGGGACAGATTTGCTCATTACTAGTGTATACTGTCCGTTTAAGGCTGCCACCATAACGGAGAGCTGAGTATAGCACTTAGCTGCACTATATAACAGGAGTAAACTTTAAAACACAGCAATAGTCTTGAATACCTGCAAATAAAACTGCAGGTAATTTTTGCAAGGTTTTGTAAACCATATAGAAAACGATGAGCAACTGCCCCTACATAGACTTTTAATATAATTGCCCTGAACTTGCCAATGCAATTGTTGTTCACATTGATATGGCTCAAAAAGTATACATCCATTCAGGCACTGTTTACGGCCACCCTGGGCCCTTTACCAAGCCAAGTTATTGCTATAAGGTCAGTGAGCATTTTAAAGCATTTTTATTAGGCCTGGTTTTTTTTATAAAGACATAAGGGATAATTTTCTTAACCTCAGGAGCACAAGTTCGAGAGTGCTAATGGGAAAAATTATGCACCCCATAGTGCTCACTTGTTTGAAAACCAGATGATATTTTAATTCACGTTCATATAGTCATGAGCAAAATTTTTCAGCAGGCATGTATTCGCTGCGAAATTCCACATTTCGGAATTGGCAATTTCTTTGATAATCGCGAAAATTTACCACAACAAAAGTTCAGCAAGTGAGGAAAAAGTTGTAGTTGCATAAGAATTATTGCGGGCGCGGAAAAACAGTTGCATCAAATAAGTCGCAGAAAAAAAAGTTGCACCAGGTAAAAAAAGTCATGCGGTAGCCACAGATTCACTGCACTCACATAAAAATATAGACAAATAAATTAGGTTGAGGAGACTGCCTCATACAGACAAAAGCAAACAAAAGGAATTCTGGGAGTGAATTCCAAACTCTTAAAAAAAATCCCATTTACATGGGTTTATCCTATAGGCTACAGCTCACCCACTGGGTTTAAAGCAGGAGCCAGGACAATAGCTGATCAGATTCCCAACTACAGACCGGTTTCGCCCTTCTTGGGGGCTCATCAGTGTAGTGTACACTGATGAACCCCCAAGAAGGGCGAAACCGGTCTGTAGTTGGGAATCTGATCAGCTATTGTCCTGGCTCCTCCGGGCTCATCAGTGTAGTGTACACTGATGAACCCCCAAGAAGGGCGAAACCGGTCTGTAGTTGGGAATCTGATCAGCTATTGTCCTGGCTCCTGCTTTAAACCCAGTGGGTGAGCTTTAGCCTATAGGATAAACCCATGTAAATGGGATTTTTTTAAGAGTTTGGAATTCACTCCCAGAATTCCTTTTGTTTTTTTTTTATAAAAATATAGAAAATTTTAAAGGGTTCACAAACTTTCGAAAACCACTGTATACAATCTTTTAATAAGTTTGTTCCATATTCCAAATAAAGCAAAGGCCACAAAAAGGTTTTATATAATATTTGCTGTAAACCATTAGTGTTTCATAGAATAGCAGAACACACTTGCCATGATAAAGGATAATGTTATTACCCAAGGTCTAACCTCCCACTTATTGGTGATGGGTGCAGGAAAGTGCTTTTTTTTTTTTTGCTGTTTATAGACTGCCATCACTTGACAGCTCACTTTGCTTAGCAGTGCAGTTACATGTTCATATCTAAGATACAGATACAAAAAACCCCAAAAAACTTTAAATAATTAGTGATGAGCGAATCTGTCCCGTTTCGCCGAAAAATTTGCGAATATTTCAAAAGATTCGCGAAACGGCGAAAATGTCGCGTGTCAAAAAAAAAATGTCGCCCGCAGCTATTATTTTGTCGCCCGCGGCTATTATTTTGTCGCACGGCTATTATTTTGTCGCCCGCGGCTATTGTTTCGTCGCACGGCTATTATTTTGTCGCCCACAGCTATTATTTTGTCGCACGGCTATTATTTCGTCGCACGGCTATTGTTTCGTCGGCCGCGGCTATTGTTTCGTCGCCCGCCGCTATTGTTTCATCGCCCGCCGCTATTATTTTGTCGCGCAGCTATTATTTCGTCACCCGTGACAATTTTTGGACGCACGGCGAATTTTTCCGCTGCAAATTTTTTCATCCATTTCGCGAAACAATCCGCCAATGGCGAAACACGGAAATTCGCCGCGAATCCATGCCTGCCGAAACATTTCGCCCATCACTATAAATAACCATTGAAAGGATTATTCACAACACAGAAGACAAGATGCCAATGCAAACATTGGGTTTACTTGCACTCTGCCTTCCACACTAGATGAATTGCTGAAGGTCTCCGCACACTTTTTTTTTTGCTCCTTAGTGCACTTCTTTGTAAATTAATTCTCAAGTGTATCTATGCCTGCCAGGTCTTTTTATGTGAATGGATATTAATTATTCTTCAAATAGTTTTAACATGACAAAATATGTTTTTTTTAAACTTAAACATCAGTTAATCTCAAACAGCAACATCAAATGAATTTTATTTGGCAGATCAATTATCTTTGATTGTTTCTGATATTGTTATCAAATTGCAATTATCTAAGTCTTAGATTATTTTATAATGCATTTTCAAATTGTTTATTGATTTTTTTTATTACAAAACCTTTTTCATTTTTCCACTTTATAGATGGATCAAATTATGTAACACAAATCTATAAATATTCAGGGAAAAAAGATTTTTACTTTATGGCATTAGTAATATCTTCCCTATTATTCAGTATTCTTTGCATGCTTAATTACTACTATATGCATAAAACATGAAAGCACAGAAACCTGCCTCCATGGCCGGATTTGTGGCAAGGCCATAAGGGCCCAGGCCTAGAGTGGCACAAATGAAGGGGTAGCATGCCTGGACTTTGCTCACGTTCGGAACACTGGGGTCTGCTCGATGTGTAAGATAAAAGGTTGCGCTATTGCGCTTGCATGCAATCCTGGGGAGCGGGGTGGCTGAGGGGAGGTGACCTCTGGGTGCACAGTTTTAAAACCCGCTCTTTTGGGCAGGGTTCTCCTCACCTCTTGTATCAGTTACTAATTGCTTTATTTGTTACTCTGTATGTCCAATGTATGAAACCCACTTATTGTACAGCGCTACGGAATATGTTGGCGCTTTATAAATAAATGCTAATAATAATAACTCGATGCTGCTTGCATTTGCACCTTGATTACAGTGCTGCCTTCATTCACCAGTGCTGTTTATAAGGGAAGGGCGGGCTGAAGCCTGCAGGCTTTTCCCTACTGCCCCTTAGTGCTCTCGTACTATTTAAGTCAGAATTCTCTTTTGCAAAATAAAGATCCTGCATCAAACTTACAGTTGTGCACAATTTAGTATCATTAGCAAAAACAGGGATAGTACTGTACATAGAATTCCAATTACAGTGTTATTAATGAACATGTGGGGAAAAAAAGGACGAAGAACAAACCCCTAAAGTACTCCACTAACTACATTGGTCTAACTAGAACACTTTGCACTTATGTCTTTTGGGGTTATGTATTAAAAGGCACTAAGTTTGCCCAGGAGCAGCAACTCATTAAAGGAGGCATTTTATATAAAGTTCATATTCAGTTATAATATTCATCCTCTCTCAAAATGTGAAATGATGCAGAAAGAAAGATGTTTTGAAAGCATTTTACCTCCTAAACCTGTCATTATATGAGAGCTGCATAGACAACCTCTCAAGCTAGAAGCCAGAGCGAAATGAAAGATGGGAGTGTCGCTTCAGTCTCCCACAGGAAGTGGTCACAGCACTGACTGACAGTTGCAGGGAAAACCCCTCCCAGTTTCCTCCTTCTGTGTCTCTCTGCTTGTGCTGCTGCCGTGGGGAGGGGAGAGAGAGCAGCGAGAAGAGCAGGAACGGCTGCCTGTGACATCGCAAAGCCCCGTCCACCCTACGAATATTCACTGCAGTTTAAGTAGCTGGTGCTCTGTTACTGAAGTCTATCAGGGCCCCAGCCACATACTGAAGAGTCTAAACCTGAAGCTTGTAAAAGGGCTGGGTAGAGCACAGTTTTCAAGCAGTTATGGACATATTTGAACCCAAAGGTATTAAAATAAAAGCACTTACTTCTATTTTACATTATTTTACATGGTTTGTAAAAATGTATGGTATATGTCCCCTTAAAGAAGTAAAGGTAAAGGTCCGCTCAGAATGTGTGATCTGAGCTTCCAACGGCTAGAGCTACAAATGGCAGCTGCTATCTTAAACAAATGGAGGGAGCTTCTAGGGCTGTTTACTCAGGTATGGTAAAGCATTCTGCAGAATAAATATTGCGTTCTTGGTGGCACTAATGTGGCTAATCTATTGGCAGTAAAATTTGAAAATGCCTTTCCTTCTCTTTTAAAACCATTCAGCAGGAAGCATTTACTTGTTACCTGTTTAAATGCAAACATCTGATTAATTGCTAAAGGTCACTGTTCCTGAGCAATTTATTACATATGGAGGTTTGTAACCTATCTTTCAGTCAGTTCTCAATCCAAGTATAAAGAGAATGTGAAGTATTCCTTTATGTAATCAGTAACATCCAGTTTGGTACTGTATCCTATCTAGCAATACCACATTAGATAATATCCACTTCCACTCTAGGGTCTTGGTGTTTGATCACTTCCTCACTGATAGAATTTAATTTGTCTGGCAAGATCTGTTGTGAATAAAACCACACTGACATAAATTTATAGTATTTTGATTTGAAAGATGCCAAATTAAGAGGCATAACAGTATCAGACTGAGAATGGCATATATTTCGATGAATTGTACCATATTAGAAATTTTTCTCCCACCGCCACACCAGCATCAAAAAATAGAAGAAGAGGATGGAAGTGATGCAGCTCAGCAACCACAGACATGAGTTCTTTACCCTGGTGTGAACACAATCTTATGGAGCTCTTTTTTCTTTCACATGTCACAATCTTTTTTTTCTTATCTTCATATATCAGCCATCTAAAATTCACATTAAATTAATTACATGTGGTCTATTAAAATGAAGCTGTCATTAAAAGTTGCTCAGCTTTGAAAATCAAATTTATCATCTTTGATTTCTCCATGCTTCAGTGAATTTACCTCTCTGATACCAAGGTTCACACAACTTCTTGATTCATTCTTTTAGTTAATATTTACATATTTGGAAAGTAATTCAGGGCTTTTGTTTACTCTTCATAGCAATACTCTATTCATTATCAATTTTCACATGCTGTATTGTCTTTCTTTTATTCAATTATTTAACCATGGTAATTTAAATGCACATTTTTCCTACTAACCTAAATGCTAAGCTTTCTGTTAAATCATAAAAGTTTTGTTTTGCTACCTCTTTCCTTGCTTACAAGGGGTGTAATTGGTGAAGTTAAGTATAAGTCATTCCATTTGTCACTTTGTTTAACCCTGTGAAGTGTCTTGCTAAACAACTGACTATTTGCTATCATTGTTCTATATGAAATTGACTATAAAAAGATAATTGACTGATTTTTGGGTTATTGCTCAGGAGCAAATTTCCAAATTTTGATTAAAGAGCCCCACAGTCAATTTTACCCCCCTATACAATATTCTCATTTGGTGTTGGAGAAAAATTCTGTATTATGTTATTGCAAGATTCAATAAGATGACCTTTCCTAGTAAATTCCTGAACTGGAACAAAAAAATTTCATATATCATATTCACAAACCTGGAAGATTTGTAATACCAATAATAACCTTTTAAGTCTACTAGGCCTTCCACACAGTCCAGGGTTATTCAGTGTAAATTCTTTGGTATAAAGTTTTAATTCTGGTTTTACATAAAGACAAACCCCTCCACTATTTAAACCATCTTTCATTCCTAAAAAATATATAACCATCTAAATTCACAGAGCAGCTCCATGATCCTTCATATTAGGTCTCAGACATGCCAATTAAATCATGATTTTCTGTACATGCAATTAACTCTAGGGGGCTGATTTACTAATCCACGAATTCGAATGGGAAAAATTTGGATTGGAAACGAACATTTTGCGATTTCGTATTTTTTGCGATTTTTTTCATCACCGTTACAGCTTTTTCGTAAATTGTCACGACTTTTTCATAGCCGTTACGACTTGCGCGAATTGTCACAACTTTTTCGTAGCCATTACGATTTGCTCGTATATTGTCGCAACTTTTTCGTATTGAGCGCTCGTAAACGGCGGGCAAAACTTTCAGACTTAGCATGATTTTGGAAGCCTCCCATAGGACTCAATGGCACTCTGCAGCTCCAACCTGGCCCAAGGAAAGTCTCCCATAGGGCTCAATGGCACTCTGCAGCTCCAACCTGGCCCAAGGAAAGTCACGATACCGAAGCTTGAATGAATCCGAAACTTTCGTACTCGGCGCGATGGCTACGAAAAAGTCGCGACAATTCGTGCAAGTTGGAACGTTACGAAAAAGTCGCGACAATTTGCGAAAAAGTCGTAACGGCTACGAAAAAAACGCAAAAAAACGCATTCGGACGCTTTTCGGACGTTCGTGGATTAGTAAATGTGCCCCTAGGTCTTCTACTTTGTTTGACAAGCTTTGTATGTTTGCAAGCAGACAGTATAGTTTACTAGTTACTAGTTATTTACATTATTAATTGGATTACCAATATTAAATGTTAAACAGATTTATTTTTAATAGTGGGATTTCCTTAGCAGCTATACTGTTTTGCTTCACTTCTTCATTATGTCCCCAGTCTAATCTTAACTCCAGTTTTCCCATAATATTTCTACATCCTTAGTTATTTTTGTGGGAGGATTTAGAGAACACAATGCTACTGCACAATCTGTTTGCCAGTCCATGTGCATTCAGGAATAAAAAGATCAAATTATTATTCAGAAAGAAAGCTGAACCGCTTCATACCACTGCCCTTTTCATGAACAAATGCTTTTATTTATTATGTGGTCCTATTTTGTTTGTTTCACTAAACTCTACATATATAGTCCCTTACAACGGCCAGAGTTGGAAAAAGAAAGTATATAATAGAGCCAATGTACTCACCCTATGGGGAAAAAATATATAGTTTAAAGCTCAGCTTTAACTTCCAATTTATGCCAGTGTGACTTCTGCATCTCTTAACAACCAATTTCTCTGCATCAAAATGCCAGGAAATCTTTTTCTTTCTTTATAAAAATTGTATTCAGGGAATAAAAAAAAAGCCATCAGATTAGGTGTTTGAAAAAGAAAAGTGACTTGAATTTCTTTTCACTGACTAAATTCAATTATTAATGTTTCACACAATTATATTGCACCTTTTCTATATTGCACTTGGTTTAAACAAATGCCTCATATTAAAAATTCCATTAACAATCCTTTTATTACTATGTGCAAGTTAATATATTTCTTAGGTTTAGAGAACAGTTACAAATCTGTCACACAGTGAGTTTCAAGAATATAAGACTGTAAAACAGAACATATAGGTAAACTGAGGCCTGTTTTAATAAGAAGTTAGGTTCTTAGTGTGTAATAAAACAGGTTTTAGGTATTGTTGCATTGGTAGATGTACTATCATGGCAGAGGGTTTATGTGTTTTCATTGAGAAGAGTTTCATGCAGGGAAAGTGCTCAAGTGCAATCAAAAGAGCATGAAAGTGTCACCAATCACAGTGTGACAGTGAGTGGACAGGCAGTGCCTCTGTGCAGGTCTACAATTATTTGCCCCTTTGTGGGTTAAAAGTATCATTTTGAAATAAGTACAGGTGCTCTTTAAGCTACATAAAATGGAAATATAAGAGCAAAATAATAATTTATCCAGTAGCAAAAGTAGACATCCCAGAACACAACATGGTTCCAAAACATATAAAAAATTCAATTATTTAATTTAAATGGACTATATGGAAGATGGCCTTTTCATAATTTGCAGCCTTCTAGATAATGGGTTTCCTGATGATGGATCCCATACCGGTACTGAAAGTCGGTCAAAGTCTGATTTCATTGCATCCTTTACTTTATGGCTGACAAATAATAATGAAATATCTATTTATGCCACAGTACTAGCACATCAATATCACCAAAAAGCAAGGGCCCTGTATGTAATTAGTTAGAATGCATTTTACTTACTCTAGCATAAGGTGCATAAAACAGCGTACCCTGGAGCACAAGCGCTTGGTAAGTGAGCACTAAGCTTCTTAGCATGCCAGTACTTAAGCCCGGGGTAACAGTAAATGACCCCTATTGGTGTCCTGGTGCCCAATCACAAGAAAGTGCAAGAATTGTAGTTCATTGTGGTTATAGGCACAATTATAGGTGCAGTACTGTATACATTACTAGTGGTAATGCTTGAACCTACTTTTAGAAGTAGGAAATAATCTAAACAATTATTTTTTTCTCTTTTGCTCACCAATCTTCCATTTAATTATCCTACCAAAACAATTCACTGGCTGTAGAAGAGTAACATTTCCTCCTATAGTACAGGTTTATGTGATTTCAAAACTTTGCTTAAGCCATATAAATGGTGTTGTTTGCAATCTAATAACATCAGCACATGAACAATAATTAACCAATGGTTTAGAGCACATTTCCAAACCTGAAAGCACTTTAAACATTTGCAGGTTGTATTGAAATAGTATATTGGATAGTTCCACTAGTTACAAAGTAGTTTTTCCTGCTTAGAAAGTACGGCCTCATACATTTAATTCCATCTTCATGGGAAAAGGGTCATTAAAATGTATAGTGCATCCAGGGTCGGACTGGGCCACCGGGAAGAAACCCAGTGGGCCCCAGCGGCCCAGACTCGATTCTTGCCAGCACTCCCCTGGCCGGCAGTTCCTCCCTTGATGCGTTAAACTTATGCATGCTCAGGGGAGGATGCTGGGTAGGGGACCCTGCGGGGGGTTAGGGACGCTCAGCAGGGGACCTGCTGGGGGTAAGGGAGGCTCAGCGTGGGCCCCTGTGGGGAGATAGGGTATGTGAAGGATGCGGCTGGAGGGGGCACCTTCATGTCACCTGGGGCAGCAGTCTCGGTGGGCCCGGCACCCCGCAGTCCAACCCCGAGTGCACCTCGTAACCTACATTTTCCCTTTAGGGAAAGGTTTGGTATGTGGCTTAGTTTTAAATACTTAATCTGGTGCTAATCTGGTGTTTTGACAGAGTTTAAAAGAAAGACCTTTATATAAAAATGCCATGTTAACATTAAGCATTCTTAAAAATATTCTTTTAAATAAAGAAATAGGAATTGTCAAAGTCTCTAAGGAGTTAGGCATATGTTTTGAAAATTAGTGTCATTTTGCATATAAGAAGCAATTTGACCCAGATGTATTTTCATAACTAAGTGCACAAGAAAATGTCAAAAATAGAAAACCCTTGTATTCCTCTGTGGTTTTATCTATGAAGATTGGCCTTTTTTACTGTGAAAATGTTCAACAATTCTTGCTTATTAAGATTTGCTTGTTTATTGCTCAATTAAACAGATGTAGCCATAAAATCAATCATGAGAAATAGCAAAGAAATCTTAGACTTTACAATTTCCTCTAATGATAGAGACAGAAGTGTTTCTTTTCTAGCAAATCAAAGCACCATAACATTCCAAATCATGTTCTCTCACCAGAAGGCACTACACTGGCTTTAGGCAAAAATAAAAACAAAAAGACACATTCTTTTGTTTGCAAATTAATAATTTACTCACATATCATACCCATATAGCTTTATGGCACTGCACAGTTCATGTTATTTTTATTTCAGTTATTTTGCGAATAATTGCTTAAGAATTTGGACCTATTCATTGATACATTTATACAGTCGTCATCTTATAAAGGAATGGCGCGGTCATCAAGCTTGCAGCATTTTAAGTTAAAATAGATGATAATCTCCCAATGGTTACAGTATGTTTTTCATTTGCTCCTAATGATCTGAATATAATTTAAGAGTTGTCTGTACTTGTCCTACCATGGTCATACTATCAGCTTAGATCAATATATAAATACAGGTATGGGACCAGTTATCCAGAATGCTTGAGCCCTGGAGTTTTCTGTAATTCGGATCTTCTACCTTAAGTCTACTAAAAAAATAATTTAAACAGTAATTAAACCCAATAGGATTGTTTTGGCTCCAATAAGGATTGATTATATTTTATTTGGGATCAAATACAAGGTACTGTTTTATTTTTACAGAGAAAACAGAAACCATTTTTAAATATAAAATTATATAAATATAAAATTACAATTAATTTAATTACTACACTCAACAGTATCAGGGATCTATTAAATCTATAAATGCAAGGATCTATTAAAAGAAATGAATATTCCCAGGAAAAGGAAAAAAGTGCAGAAACACCATCACGTGTAGGATACTAAACATAAGCATTAGCATTAGAAGGGTTAGTTATGAAATTATTTAGGCAGTTACTAAAGTAGTTATTTCTGGGGCAAGCCTAATGACTGACTTACAGATAAAGTTGATTTCTATTTTGAGATGAAGTAGAAATGTGATATTACTACCTCCAATGACAAATGTATTATTGTTTCATTCTTATATTGAACTGTACCAGTCCAGAGTTTTATCTTAGTAGCCATGTAATACTAGTATTCTAGGCCTTTAGCATTGCCCACAGCAGCTCTGTGTCTTTGTAATTGTGTTAGGCCATAAGGATAGAGCTTTTGGAAATCCTCAAAGAATTAGCAGAAAGTGAGGCTACAGCTTCAGTGACTCTTTGGTGTCCAGTGTCATTTCCAGTGCTGTGTGTCCAAATGGTAACTCAATCCAATTCAGTGCATTTGTAGGAACCCTGAAGATACTACCATCCTTGAAGTTGGCAATAGATCTAGGATTCCACTATCAATTCGCAAGAAGAGGTGAGACAAAACCGGTGGCTAATAGCACAACTATATAGAAGCGCAATGAGCAGCTGTAGGTGCAATTACTTTTAATGATTGTATTTGCAATTTTTTAGCTCAACAACTGTGGCAGATATATTAAATGGGGAATCCCTGTGGGATTCTTAGCCATTTCATATTTGCCAACATTTTAAAGGATCTATCAAAACTGCCCCATCAATTTGATTGAATAGATAGACCTATTTGATAAATGCAATTAAAATCATTATGAATTTATTATCTCAGACCCTGCCCCCCAAGTAATCTTTTCTGTTTTTCTTCCAGTGGGTTCAAACAATACTGCTGTCCCCGACATTAATTGTTTGATCGTTAAAAAAAACTGATTTTTGGCATAATGAATAGCAATACATTACAATAATCATTATGGATCAATAAGACTCAATCATTCATAGAAATTGTTCATAAATGTTTCTCTTAATAAGACTTAAAAATGTTAACATAATAACAATGTTTCTATAAATAAATAGAATACATGAATAATTATTTTTCTATTGTCATGTTTTAAACTGACTGTCCCAAATGAAAAAACAAACTATAGATATGTGTTCTATTAACTAGAAGCTGCTTATCTTGAATGCCCCCTTGATTACTGGAAATGTCATTTACCAGAATGTATTATACATGATTTACTGTTGCTCTGTAAAAAAAAAAAAAAATAAGACAATGCCTTTTTAATGACATTAAATAAACCAGCATAAATCTATGTTAATGTCAAAGCAATTATGCTTTTTTTTTTTTGTTCTAATTTTTCTATTTATTTTGTAGATTTTAGGCAATACCTTGTCGGGAACAGTGCAAATCAGAAATAATCCACATGAAAGATCACCAAACTATTATGTCTGCATAAAATATTCCTTCAAGATTCAGGTACAATATTGTTTTCCCCACTGGGTAATAGCCCTCTGCGCTTTAATATGCAGATGGCTATATTAAAAACCAAGAACTATTCACTGAAGCACCACATATTGTAGTACAATAAGTACCATGCTTAAGTTTTCTAGCACTGAGTGTTCCCTAGAATGCTATTAAATCCATAAAATGTAAGGCTCTTACCAAGCACATTAGATGGAAATAGCATTAGGAAATCAGCAATCAGTAATTATTTATGCTGACTCACACTTATGTCTGAATATGTACATAAGCAAAATGAATGTTAAACGCATTGTAAGCTGAACAATCCTCCCATAATGATATGCCCTATAACAATTTTAATTGGAGGTTAAAAAAGCTGCTGCATTAAATGTATGCTTTTGTAGAATCCAAGGTAAAATTAATCTATACTGGTTTAATGTTAGTACGGCAGATAGCTAAAGGCTTTTGTAGTACTAAAATAACCCAGGTGCTCTAGATATACCTTCTCTATACATTTTCAATTAATATCAATCTATTTTTATTGATTGCCCATTCTATACCAGACAAGGTGGCAATTTGATCCAATGTCCATTTTGGAGGAAAGAACAGAACAGTTAATCAGAAATGTTCTCTGGTTACTTTGCTGATGAATGTAGCAATTTAACCTGGCATTGCTTAATCCATCAAATCACTCTGTGTTTGCAGTCCAAAAGGGCCCCTATTCAGTCTATTAGCCAAAATCCAGGCAGAGAAATAATTAATCATTTAGAATAGCTGTCACTATTATGAAATAGGAACTGAATGAGATTACTGATTTTTTAATAAACAGGAAAAACAGATTATATTAATAATTGATAAGCATCAGTGCAAAATTCTCTCTACACCTCGAACATCATATTTTTTGTAATAAACAGGAAAACAAATAATATATTTAATATTATATTTCATAATACCAACAATCACTTATTTTATAAATGATATGCATGAATGGTACTCACTACTACTTGTTCCTTCTTTTTTCTTTAATTAGATTTATTGGGTCTTCCATATATCTGTACAGATCATGGTGCCCATGACATGTTTTTCACAGTATAGGGAGGCACTTACCTCAGGGATCTGAATCATTGTGTAAGTGCCTGGGGGCACCAGTACAGGCAGACTATATGACTCAGCTCAGACTCACAGCAGCTTGCCTTGTGCTGAACATCTGATTAACTCTGTAAATACCAGTAAGCATACAGAGACATAGTTATTGAGACTACTCTTAGCACTCAGCACTTACAGGGTTAAGTTAATTATGCTGCTAAAGGAAGCCTGCATTCAGTTAGACATGATTCATACAGCCTGTCATGCACTGGATTTTTCAGGTTCTGTACCTCCTGCTGTCATCAATTCAACTATATAAAATATTTTATACTTAATTCTCATCTTCTCTCCCTTCATTTATGAAAACAATATTTTTCAAATTGTGTACTATTTATTTTAGATCCAATACTTCAATATACAATAGATATATAACAGTCTTTGCATGTCTTTGTGTGTTTCGTTAAGATACAAATCACAAATGTTCTGCATAGTAGCTCAGCATCATACAGACTATCATTATTATCACCACCACATGTTTATAAAGTGCCAACATATTTCACAGCACTGTACAATAGAAGGGTGTTTCAAACATACAAATTACATACACAAAACTGCTAAATACACAAGCTAAAGAATTTACATTCTAAAAAATATAATCATTTATTTTGATTTTCCATATAAAATGACCTATAGTTTGTGCCGTTATATTTTATTTCCCTTACCAGTAGGGATGCTGATGCAAAATTCAGTTCAAGATTCGCCAAGATTCTGCAGGATTTTGATTTGGCCAAATCCACGTTCCTAGCAGAACTGAATTCTTATACTTAAAATCACAAGACTTATTGCCACATAAACACAGAAGTTGTCTTTAACCTTTCTATAGGCTAATTTGCATATGCAAATTTGAATTAACATCTTTCGTGAAGGATTCTGGGTTTGACCAAATCCCAAAATACTTGATTTGGTGCATCCCTACTTACCAGCAGTGCACTTTTTTTCAGCTCTGCATCCTTGGTAGTACATGAAATGTTTGCATGGCACCTCTGGTCAGACAGCAGCTGGCATACCGGAAAACATCCCAGTGGGTCCACTAGGCCCTACTGCCTCCCTCTCTTCTGGCCAACTGCCCTTTGATAAATCTTCTCTGTGTTGGGCCCCACAACCTGCCCATTGCCCTACTGGCTACCATGCCTATCACTCTTATGGCCCCCCACACAGGGCTCGTTACTTACACACCAAACAAAGGAGGTGATTAAAAATTAAAGATAGATTTGCATTTCACTGTGGAATGCAGGTTATCTTTTGTTTCTATGCTGGCATTTCAGGCATGCAAGAGGCAGAGTGGGGCAATCAGCACAGGAGTACTAGAAAGAAGAAAAGTTATTAGCATTCTGCTTGTCATGTGTGGTTGAGTTAATGATTTCCGTGTATCCATTTAATGAAAATAATCTTACTGGCATGTTTGGGTTTATGCACTGACATTTGGCAGTGATTGTAACTTTCCTGACCTGGGCAGGGTCAAGGCCACTGGTCATTACCATTTATATGACCCTCCTTTTCTTGGTTATAAATAACCACACTTTGGCACCTGGGTGGCTGGAAAAGGCTGCAGCTTTTATTAATAATGTTAACCAACAATGCAACTATGACAAGAACAATTACTCAGCTGGAATGCTTGCCTGTGCTCCTGCACTCAGATGGCTCCCCAGCCTCCATTTCCTTATGTACCGGCAGCCATATTCTCCTTTAAATAGAAAAGGTGGCAACCATGCCTTTATTATGTAAGCCTGTTAGCCTTTCTGTGATTCTGTTTGTGGCCAGAGCTCAACCTTAAGTCTGATGCAGTTAGAACTCTTTTTGCATGCTGAAACAGGTGTGGGGGAGGCATGGCAGTTAATGTAAAAGTACAGAGAAATTGTGTCAGTTGTAGTGCTGTAGCCCATAATACATTTATATAAATACTAGGGTAATGTTTTCTTACTTTAGTAAGTGGCATAGAAAATACCCAATATACACCTATATTTTCTGTTAAGTTAAATAAAATAGTTAAAAGACTTCAGTTTGAAAAACAGATAATTTGGGTTACTATTTTAACCAATCACTGGATAGGGATATTAGATTGTTAAGAATCAGGATGAAATGATGATAAAACTTTGATAAAGGTTATTTATGGGACTATTCAGTATTTGGAATTCAGGCATCAGGGCATATAAATAGCAATTGATTCAGAAATGTATCAGTGACCTTGACATGTAAATGGAATTTCTAAGTGTGTGGAAATGGCAGAGAATAATTGCTGAAGGCTACAACTGAACAAAAAGCAATGATCATCATGTCATTACATGGCGAAGACCTTTTAAGAGACATCAGGTTTTACCATCCTCCTGTTCAGAACTGCACGATTTACAAATGCAGAACATGAATATTAACCAAGTAACAGCGGGGATCCAAATACAATTAACAAAACAACAGTGTAACAGAATTCTAAGAGACTCACATTATTGTGCCTTCCAGAAAGAGTCCTGCGTGAGAGACACAGGCTTAAAACAAATACAACATAATAATGTAATAGTTAAATATAAGGATTTGGATTTGAAGAAGAATATAATGTGTGCCTTTCAATATATGAAGTAAAACAGAGAAATGTGAAAGATGGCCAAGTGCCAATGCTGAAGGATGGAACGTAAACACAAAGAGCTACCACAAAACAATGGGCAGCATGTTAAAAAAAGATAAAGGGTAATATAGCAGAAATATTAATGGTAGGCAATAGCGTTCATATGAGAAAAAGCAGTGTGTTATTGTCATAGTGCAGAAAGTGTAAATAAATCTTTGTGATAGAACTCCAATAATTTTTAAGCTCAAAAGTACTGTAGAAACAATCTAAACTCAACATTGCCTATATCGGAAACTCTATTAAGAGAAAATATTTGACTTATTGTGAAAATGTTAGTTTTATTGTACAATATATACATTGTTGCAAACAGTTATATGACATTTTAAATCTTTTTAAAGTATCCCAAACTGTAGATAACAGGAAATAAATGAAAGGTAACCAATGGAAATATGCACATATGCACATCCCAGGGTGAACTGTTCTGATGCACAAGTGCATTAAGTGCTGCAATTTAGTAAAGCAGCTTGGAGGCAGAGGTTGGCACTGGTTAAAAACAAAAGGTATATTAAGGTAGTTCTATGTTACATTTATTTATAACGGGATCTTACAATAATTTAACAAACAAGGGTTATGGAGTAAAGGTAAGTAAGGTCCCTGCTCACAAGAGCTTACAATCTAAATGTAGCCAAGGTATTAGCTGCCCATTAAGGAGAAGGAAAGGTTACATCACTGGGGTGGTGCCGAATGTTAGGCATCCCCAGCGATTATAATCACTTACCTGGTACCTCTCGCTGGTGCTCCTATTAGCAGAAAAAAACTTCACCAGCCCAGGGTGCTTTTTTCCAGCGAGGGGCACAGAACTGAATGAATTTCTGCTACCAAGATTACCACGAATAGCGTGTGTGTGGCAATTTTTTCTTTTGCTGTGCAACATTTTCACCATTTTGCAAATCTTTCCAGAGATTCCCAAATTTTTTGCCAAAGTAAAACAGGACGGATTCGCTCATCACTACTCAGAAAACTTTAACAGATTATCAAGAGTTAAAACAATCTGAAATATGTAGTCGAGCAACATCAGAGTTAATATTAAATCAGTATTGCTTGATATAAATTTTCCCTAGCTCTCCAGTGCAAATGTGGCTCTGTCTTGTTTATTCCTGTTTAATTACTGTATAAAACAATAAGGCAAAACTTACAATACAAAAGTATTATGTAAAAAGCAACTGGTAACCCTTCTCATCGGTAAAATCATCTTCCACCTGTAAGATGTTTTTGGTCAACTGATTTAGAGAATTAAGAACAGTGGAACAGTTTTTACCAAGGGTTTACTTCCCCTTTAATAAGAGGACCATTTCTTCTATAACAAATTTTATCTTGTTTTTTTATGAAATGCAAGATGAGAAAATAACACCTCTCAGTCTAACCACAGATAATGCAGATGTAATACATCTACAGTTCTGTTTTAGTCTTTTTCCAGCACTCACCTCAGTAGGCAGGCAACAAAGAATGTATAAATAGCCAATTTCAGTTATTTAGAGTTAAATTAGCCCTTGTTTTCTGTACAATCGTGTTTAGGACACATTACAACCTTATGCCTTCATTATGGGCTTTCAAAGAGAAAACAAAGATTTTAACACTGTACTGTCTGCTAAATACTTGGGGATAGTGTTTTTTTTATATTACATGTATGCCAAAGGTGAGGTGTAAATTTTGCAAATAGGAGTAAATCTGGTTTACAGCAATGGCCTCATATTTATAAAATAAACAGTATCTAGAGAATTAAGTGACTTTTATATTTCCCAAATACGTTAAAAATTAAAACACAGTTTTCTTGCTACTCACAGATGTTTGTACATTATATGTAAAATATAATTCTAGAGCAATGACTGAGGTGCAATAGATCCAACAGCAATTGCCTTCCTACCCCCAAGTGCTGGTTATCACAAGGGATGACTGGTACACAGACTCCACAAGGTACATGAAATATAAACTCTTATTATATTATTAAGTTGGTTAAGGGAGATACATTGTTCCTAATTATTACTGCTTTTGCTTAAAGCAGAGCTAAAGATCTATGCGTTTCTTATATTCTCTCACAAAGTTCAGAAGGAGGGAGAAAGAAGGCTGGATTAGGCCCACAGAGATTCAATACCAAAGAAAACTATCACAAAACAAAAACTGTAGTACCATGTTAGCCAGTGTCAAAAATAATAAAACACAATTACAAGAGTATTGTAGAAATTATACTTATATTGGCTAATAGTAATGAGTGAATCTGTCCCGTTTCGCTTCGCCGAAAAATTTGCGGCTATTCCTTTGTCGCCCGCAGCTATTCCTTTGTCACCCACGGCTATTCCTTTGACGCCCACGGCTATTCCTTTGATGCCCGCGGCTATTCTTTATTGACGTGGGCAACAATTTTTGGACACGCTGCAAATTTTTTCATCTGTTTCGCAAAACAATCTGCCAATGGTGAAACGCAGAAATTCGCCACAAATCCATGCCTAGTGAAACATTTCGCCCATCACTATTGGCTAACAATAAAAATACATTGCAAGCTTTCAGAGCTCTAAGGCCCCTTCGTCAATTTTGCCTGACGAAGGGGCCTTAGAGCTCCAAATGTGATGTGATCCCATTCCTATGTGTTTATTTATATGTTCAAGCATCCACATGTGTGTGTTTTATAATGCAGGAGTGGACTTTAACATAGGCTCCGGTGATTCAAGTACACAGAGGCCCAAACAGGCCCTTAGCCCTTAAATAGTCACTGCCTATGACATCCCATAGCAGTCCATCTAGCATTTGCCAGAACCCACAGATTGCCAGTCCGGGCCTGCAATAATGAAACACCTATCTGCCATAGCCATCTATCTTTAAATCATAATGGGAAAAGTATAGATCCTGGCTTAATTAACACCTAAAATCCATATTTTTATATATGTTTATTATACTGAAAATGTAAGTTGACAATATATATTGTGTTAATAGGGTCATGTGATATTTTTTTTCTCCAAATACTTTACATTTTCAGTTTTAGCCCAGAGGGATATCTGCTGTAAACCAAGCGCTATCAGATTGAAAATGACATTTGAATGAATTTCTTTACATGGACTGTAAATTCTCTTCCATTTTTGTTTTATGAATGAAAAATGAAGCATTGAAAGCAGTCAGGTGAAAGGACAATCTAAAGCGATGTCTTCATTTCATGCCATCTTACACACTAAGTCCTTCTCAAGTGTATCTTTCTTTATGCTTCCTTGTTTAATACATTAGAGCTGAGAAAGATTACATTCAATTGAAAAATAATTTGCAGTATGACAGCATGTCAGCATTTAAACAACAATATACATCACAAATCATATACATGGGGGAATATACATTTCCTTTAACAGTGGTTAGGAATAAATTTGCGTTTTTAAAAGGAAATGATAAAAAAAAACAAATTAAAAAAGCGTCATTACTGATAAAAAAATAATTTGCTGCATCTTCGCCCTTGGCAAATCATACCTTAGGCCAGTGCTGTCCAACTTCTAGCCTACTTGGTAGAGGGCCGATAATGCAAGCCAGTTTTGACCACTCCCCTTTTTAATCCACACCCACTTCAAACCACACCAATGTTATCACAAGAGCTTTTAAGACCATAACCCCCTTTAATGGTGGTAGCGCAGTGAAAACCCAAATGGTTGGTGCTGACTGTAGGGATATCACCCTTCAGTCATATGTGAAAGAATTATTTTATGTCATATTAAAGGTAAACAGTAACAACAAAAAATGAAAGTGTATAAAAGTAATAACAATATAATGTACTGCTGCCCTGCATTGCTACAACTGGTGATTTTGCCTCAGAAAGACTACTATAGTTTATATAAGTTAGCTGCTGTGTAGCCATGGGGGCAGCCATTCAAAAGAGAAAAGGCACAGGTTACTTAGCAGATAACAGATAAACCCCCATTATATGGGGCTTATCTACTAGTTATCTGCTATGTAACCTGTGCCTTTTCTCCTTTTTTCCAGCTTGAATGGCTGCCCCCATGGCTACACAGCAGCTTATTTATATAGTAGCTTTTCTGTAGCAAAAACACCAGGTTTTTGCAGAGCAACAGCACATTATATTTTAATTACTTTAAAACACTTTAATTTTTTGATGTTACTGTTCCTTTAAGACATACCCATAAATCCATATGCCTCCTCTTGCCCTGTGGATAGCAAAGCAACCCCCAGCATATAATTACACACCTTAGGGACCATATAATAGTCATTTCCAAATGCTAATAAACTTACAGAACAAACCCCTGCCAGGTTCACCTCCCACAGACAGCATAGGGCAGGCAGAATATGGCACACACAGGCAGGGTAGGGCAGGCAGAGTATGGCACACACAGGCAGGGTAGGGCAGGCAGAGTATGGCACGCACACGCAGGGTAGGGCAGGCAGAGTATGGCACACACAGGCAGCATAGGGCAGGCAGAGTATGGCACCCTGTAATAATACAGGTATATGATCTGTTATCTGAAAACCCATTATCCATTTTTAAAAATTATTTATTTTTAAAATTATTTATTTATTTGATCCCAAATAAATAATGGCAAAATGGCAATGGAGGCAAAAGAATCCTACTGGGTTTATTTAATGATTAAATGATTATTTAGTAGACTGAAGGTCAGGAGATCCAAATAATAGAGAGAACCCAGATCCCGAGCATTCTGGATATCAGGTCCCATACCAATAAAACAGTAGCTTGTACTTGATCCTAACTAAGATATAGTTAGCCCTTATTGGAGGCAAAACTATTGGGTTTAATATTTAAATACATTTTTAGCAGACTTAAGATATGGTGATTCAAATTACAAAAAGATCCTTTACCCAGAAAACCCCAGGCCCTAAGCATTCTCGATAAAAGGTCATATACCTGTTCCAACAGTCTACATCAGTGCTGTCCAACTTCTCTGGTACCGAGGGCCGGAATTTTTCCGACCTACGTGGTGGAGGGCCGATAATGGAAGCCAGTTTTGACCACTCCCCTTTTTGAAACCGCACCCACTTGAAACGGTTGTGGTTGGTTAATGGTTGTGGTACAGCAAAAAACCTGCCATACTCTGCCTTCCCTACCCTGCCTGTGTGTGCCATACTCTGCCTTCCCTACCATGCCTGTGTGTGCCATACTCTGCCTTCCCTACCCTGCCTGTGTGTGTCATACTCTGCCTTCCCTACCCTGCCTGTGTGTGCCATACTCTGCCTTCCCTACCCTGCCTGCGTGTGCCATACTTTGACTGTGTGTGCCATTCTTGGCTGGTTTGTGCCATACTTGGCCTGTGTGTGCCATATTCTGCCTGCCCTACCCTGCCTGTGTGTGCCATACTCTGCCTGCCCTACCTTGCCTGTGTGTGCCATACTCTGCCTGCCCTACCCTGCCTGTGTGTGCCATACTCTGCCTGCCCTACCCTGCCTGTGTGTGCCATACTTTGCCTGCCCTATGGCACACACAGGCAGCATATGGCAGGCATAGTATGGCACACACAGGCAGCATACAGTGACACAATGCTGGCACTGCTCCTACAGTCTGCACAATAACTATATATTTAAAAAAATGTTAATTGCAGTACCACCTCAGTATATGTTCTTCTTGTAGTGTGCAGGGATTATTTGTGGGTTTCTACTGCTCCTGAGGTGTGAACAGGGGAACAATGTGGGTGATTACAGCCTGAGGTGTGAACACTGCAGGGGGTGAACAATGCAGAGATTAAAAGGTGTGAACAACACAGGGGATTACATATTTAAACAATACAGGGGGTTTACAGCCTGAATCTGAGGTGTGAGCCATGCAGGGGGGGCAGTTAATCACAAGAGTAAGCCATCAAAGCAGCCAGACAGGTGGGGGGCCAACGGGACGCATGCGGCCCGCGGGCCGCCAGTTGGACAGCACTGGTCTACATCATATTTTTTTTACTAACATAAAATAACCCCTTAATGTTGTTATTTTTATCATATGCATTTGGAGATATATAAAAAAAAACAGTGCGCACTCCCTGCAAGTCCCTAACTCTTTCTCTGTCAGTATATACTATCAATCAATCAGCTGTGGTTTAATTAACATCCTAAGGTTAGATGAGGGCACTTCATTAATTATAAATGAAGGCAGAGAAAGTGCCTTTTGACTCTTCTTACTGTGTACTTGTCAGTTGCATCTCAATGTGCTTTGTTCTTGCTCACACATATATTTTTGCTTACTGTAAATATGCAGAATAGCTCCCATCTGTCATTTTAGTGAGCTAATTTTTTCACATTTAAAACAAACTAAATGTTCAGTATTAAGTATTGCTTCTCTTATTTCCCTTTGTTACCCAACCACATTATTTAATTCTTAAACAAAAGATGATATAAATAGAACTAAACTAGTGGAAGCAACTGCTGATAAATACCAAATGCTAATGTTATGCTCATTGTTCCCCTTTACAAATCAGCCACCTCCTAACACAGCATGTAAACTCTGGCACACAAATGTGCAGCACTCACATGAGTATTGAGATGCAGGCATAGGATACAAAGGCACTTATACCATGCAGCATAGGTATTTATTGTGAGAAGTAGATTATTGCACCTACATTGTCTTCATTTTTTATGGGTCATTAATCCATTTATTTTGAAAAAAATAAAGTTTCCAAGCAAATGTCTCACTATTGTGAGACTCTGTTCTATCACTGTTGTGATTCTCTCACAAGGGAAACCATTAAAATGCCAGCTTTGCTTAGCCGGAAGTACCACTACCTGATGTTTAAAAAGGCCACCAACCCCAATTTTGCTAAATAGTGATGAGAAAAGTTTTTGCGCAAGGCATGGAGTTACGGTGAATTTCCACAGTTCACAACTGGCAGATTGTTTTGCAAAATTTTCGCTGTTTCGCAAATCTTTTAAAAGTTTAGCAAATTTTTTGGCGAAGATAAATGGGACAGATTCGCTCATCACTATTACTAACCTTTGGAAACATTTTTTATCAATGACTTTGCATAACAATCCATCAATACCTAATACTTGTAGAATTCAAGCATGCAAAGCATTATTTATTATAATAAATGACCAACTGTTTCTTTAAGGCATCCTGCCTATTCATACTGCACCGTTATTATCAAAGGGACATGACAACAAGATAGAGTTCACAATAAAAAAAATAGTACATGTATAGCAATTAGTACCAGTAAATACACTTTTTACAGTGTCTATTATTTATTTAAATATTGCTTATCTGTTTGTTCTTATTATACTGTCAACATTTTGGTTCTTGGTAGTTACTGTTGCTAAGGATCAGCACACAAGTGAATACTACAAACAGGGGTTATGACCATAAGTGAAGCTGTACCTCAAATTTTCCCACATTGAGCTCCATGCACCAGTGCCGGGGCCTTGGGCTAATTGTGACTAAGGCAAGACTTGGCTCTTGTCACCCCTCCTGCTCCTCCCTCGTTCCCCCCTTCCCCACCCCTGGTACCTGCGCTACTCAGTGAGATGAGGGGGCAGATCACATGAGGGATCAGTGATAGGTGGGATGAGGGAGGAGCAGGACAGAGGATTGGCGAGCTGGGCTTGCAGGTGGACTGCAGAAGGGCTGGAATTCAATGTTAATAAGCAGAAGAGGTACCTGCTTGGCTCCCCTCCATGATTGCGCCCTAGGCACGTGCCTCTTCTGCCTACCCATAGTTCTAGCACTGCCATGCACTTCCGAATAGTTGCACCTAGCACCATTCAGTTCTTCTTGCCTTTCTCTCCTATCCAATCTTTGCTGTACTTAATGATTCAGGAGAACAATGGAGCTACCACCACCTCCTGACCGGACGAAAGCTCCAGGGTTCCCCTTATGCCCAGTGCAAGCACAGACATCGCTGGCAAACACCAGAAATTATTCCAGACAGACTTCCACTAAACTACTTAAAATAAAAAAGAGTGCACAATTGCATTAATTTTAGGGGACGATTGCTCCTGGCCAAACTTAGTGCCTTTTATTACATAAGCCCATTTGGTTCCAAAGGACAAGGCAAATGTAGTGAAACAGTAAATATACAAAGCCAGAATGTTCCTTCAACATTTTAACAAATAAATTACATATATATAACATTAAGGACAATTTAATGCCTTTTCCTTTCTTTTTCACTTTTAAGAGATCTGATAACTAAACAAACAAATATGCATCAATGCTATAGTGTCTTTAGAAGTAGCAGATATAACACAGCAAATGTGGTAAATGTAATAATAAATGTGTGTTAATAATGTACTTTCAAATGTGAGGTAAACAAACCAACAATATCAGGTATTTTTTATTATATAGTCTCTAGGAAGCCGGCACTCACGTTTAGAAGTCACTGGTATTTTTTATTCAACTTTCTATTAACCAGCACTTAACACCTTTTATAGACTTATTAATGGCATATAATCAGCATATTAATGGAGATTAGGAGTGTATTTATAGTATACAACCACCTGTTTCTGTTTACTGCTAGAATAACAATAGGTGTTTAAGTGACATGTTTTACAAATATTAATTCAGCGTTTTCCTAATAAATCTAAAAACAGAATCCTAAAGAAAAAATCTGACTGAAAGGGACCTAAGATTCTATGCTCCACTAAGGCTGGGGCTGATGAGAATGATAAATAATCTCTATACATTGTACATAATGTGATGGAGCTATATAAAACAAGAAGAAGCAGAACGCTATTGCTGAAAGTTCCTTTCAATGATGCTGGGCACGAAGGGAACCCTTGAGCTACTGCTTGACTCAGAGGTAAATAGATGCCCAGAAAGTGAATTCAGATAGGCAATTTTTAGGTTGTGCAGGTATACAGCTATTAAAGATATATAGTAATTTAAAAGTTAATTGTTTATGTTACAGGTATGTTAGGCTATGGTTATGTTAATCTATATGTCTGTTAGAAGTTGCTAAATGTTTTAAACTTTCCATCCCAAAAAAATGTTTTGGGGTTGTGCAGTTAATAGTAGATGTCTTGGTCAGCTCAAGTCCCTACGCTGCTTCTGTCAAGGCATTGTACTAGTTTAAAAGAATGTTTTCTGTTCAACAAATAGGTTACATTTGCTAATGTACAATGTTTCTGCCTTAAATGATAGGGATGAATTCATTAGTTTTTCTCTTCCTGATTGTTTAGATTGTATTCTGTGAATCTGTTAAACAGTCAGGCCCAGACTGGCAATATGTGGATTCTGCCAAATGCCAAATGGGCTGCTGTAAGATGCCATTCACAGTCACTATTTATTGGGCTGGAAGGGGCTGTTTGGGCCCCTGTGTCCTTGAAATGCCAGGGCCTATTTTGACTACCAGTCCATACCTGTAAACAGAATACCTTTGGATTACCCATAGCACTTACAGCACAGGACACACAAATAGTGCAGGTACTTTTAACAATGAATATCCATCTATATACAGTAATAGTAACTAGATAAAAGTGTAGATAAAAACAATTACCCCTTCAACTTTACCAAAGCAGTGAAAATACTAGTCCTGTCTGAGCTGCAAGTCAGAAATAAACAAAATACCTCTCATATTCCTGTCCATGTAGTTTGTTGAAGCAAAGCTTAATACAATGCACTTGACAGACAAAAATTTGAAAACAAGAATCTTCAAACAGACAACTAATCCTTTTAAGCAAACAACTCCTGAGGATTCTTCTGCACACTGTTCAACAAATACCTTATTCGTAGCCTTGGTTTCAAAGAAATAAAATACTCCGCAATGTTCAAGTGAAAAAAGAAACAGGCAGAACTGAAGAAAATCTAAATTTATATTAAAATGAAACATCTATCCTATTTAATATTTTACCAAGCGCTTCAATGAGACAACCATTCCCTCTAACCTGTATGAATACAGAGGAAAGAAAGTGAGCTGAACAATATTAGAGCATAGTGGCGAGTGGGAATTATGAAGCAGGGGAGCCATTTTGTTTATCTAAACATCCTACTCCATACAAACTGAAAAACAGTTCTAGGTATTTCTGGAATATGAATGTTTAGTTACAGCTTTGATTTTTCCCAATTACTCAACAGCTTCTTCATTTTTAATAGGACAGTCCAGAAATGCTCATTGGAAAATGATGGCAGGGCTTACCAGAAAAGGAGTGAGGCCCACATTTAACATTTATGGTTATTAAAATTAATTTCGTATTTGTGCAAAAAGAAAACAAAATGTAATTGTATTTCACATAACTATATTCATTCCTTTATATGCTCTGTTTACTACACACAATTGCCATATTAATATACCCCAAACTGTATTCAACTTTTGGTAATTTTGGTATAAGTTCTGTATCCAGTTCCATATATTTAATATGCATTATATTAGGTCCCTTTCAGTTAATTGTATTACCTAGACATTCTAAAGTCTATTATTCAGAAGAGGTTGAATTATAAAGGTGGGTTACAGAATAGATTTACTACAAATATGCTGGAAGTGCTTTTAAAAAATTAATGCGGCGCTGCCATGTTTCACATAATTAGCTTTTTCATCTACAAAGCACATTTGTCTGATTTTATGAACTTCAGTGTTAACTTTTCTTATACCATCATTCAATTAAACCTTCAACAACCGAATGTACTTTACAGTGTAACTATTTCAGCTTTATCATTTATTTGACAAGATAGCTTAAATCTTCTCCTAGGTAGAGAAGTACACCAGAGGCAAAAAGAAAGACCGCAAGCTTCATGTTATATTATGCATTTTTGTAAGTTGATCTATAATTTATTTGACAGAATTAATTGTTCTTTTAAGTTAAGATTGCCAGTAAGTATTTCTTACTGAAACACTCTCTTGGTGCACTCTATGATATACTGTAAAAATGGAACACTGTTCTGTCTTAGTTTGTGCTTATGAACGGGAAAATCATTATTATTACAATTATTTATAAAGCACCAACAAATTGCACAACATTGCACATAGGGTTTGTGTAATAACTGGCACCCAGACTAATGATGAGCCATTTCACTTTGCCAAAAAATGTGCAAAATGCAGCTACCACGCAATGTTTTTGACATGGCCGCAACTTTTCTAATGCACCCATAACTTTTTTGACCCAACTGTGACTTGTTTTCTCACTCACACCTTTTTGTGCCTGTTTTGCAAATAAATTCACCAATGGCAAAATGTGGAATTTTGCAGCAAATTCATGCCTGGTGAAAAATTTTGCTCATCACTAATCCAGCCAAACTGATACAGTAAGTATGATGACACTGCCTGCAAAGGCATACAATCTATTAAGGTGGGTATTAAGTGAGACACAAGGTATAAAAATAGGTAGCTATGTGTGGATGTTTGTGGTAAAGAACTATTATATTGATGTTATGCCTGTTAGTGAGGAGATAACAAATCATCAGGATGAGATACATGAAGTCTGATGTGTTATTGTGGGTACAGATGACTTGTGTATAGGGAGCTATTAGAGAGGTGAGTGTGTAAGTATTATGGGAGAGTTGAGTTGTAATGGTAAGGGAAAGTCTGATATTGTGAAGTAATGAATTTCACAGGTAGCGAGCTTCTCTGGTGAAGCCGTGTAGGCGTGCATATAAAGAAGTTAGTAGGGAGGAAGAGAGTCATTAAAAGGAATACATAAGAAGGCTACTTTTTAGTTGTTGTGTGATTGCATTGTTCTATTCATTTCAAAGAGATCTCAGCTGTTTTATAAATATCAAAATAACTTGAATATCAACTTGCTTGAATGCTGCAGATACAACCCCACACCAACTTCTATAGAATGCCATTATTGAATCAATCTATAGTTAATAACAGTCATGTTTTTGCTCATATTTTTAGGAATCGTAGAAAAAGGCAATTTTGAATATTGGTAAATTTACCCTTTAGGCAGCTTATAAAGATCCAAAAGAAAGTGGAAAATTTTTTCCAGGTTTCTCAAAATAAATAGCCTATGGATTTTGAGGTAGAGGTTTCATTATATGCGCAACTGTATAAAACCATAACAGTTACATAGAATTCTAGCTTAGCAACTAATCTTTCAGTCTCACCTAGAATGGCCCATAGAAATCAAAAGCTGCTCACCCTTATTGTCTCATTTAGTGAAACATGTCTGTGACTGTACATTAGTCTGTTAAAGTTAGAGGAGCATCCTGATTGGATTGCCTTCAGTACCAACCAAATTATCCATCTCTATCTGCTGCACTGGTTGTATACATGGTAAAATTCTATTTATAATGTAAATTATTTCACTTATTCTTACATTTAACATAACCACAAGTTCCACAGGAAATTATATCTACGCTACTTTAAAATTTTTGCTTACACGTTATTTTGGAACAATACTGAGTAGCATCAACCTTCTAAATGGTCTTTCAGTCCCTTCTTTGTTTACAGGCCATGCATTATCATCCCAAGGTTCCTGCTCTGTGCAAATATTTCAGCTCTTCACTTACCTCTTTTACATCAACCAACTTTTAAATGTCTCTGGAAATTTGTCATTATAAATGCTGTTTGCACAGTTTGTTGCATTAATATGCTGTAATACACATGTATTTGCTTTTCTATCAAAGAAGTATCCTCCAGGGAAGGGAATGGACATCTGCCATTGACTCATACAGGATCGACATGTTTTAGCTGGTGAATTGTAAGATTAAAATTTGTAGCCATTTATTGCATAGCAAATCTCGAAAATATACCTGTACAAGTACCGTATATACTAGAGTATAAGCCGAGGTACCTAATTTTACCTAAGAAAACTGGAAAAACTTATTGACTCGAGTATAAGCCTAGGGTGGGAAATGCAGCAGCTACTGCTAAGTTTCAATAATCAAATAATTAATAAAGGACACTCAGCGTGACCCCCTTGTGAACTCTTTATAAATATATAATGTTGGCAGCTTCAGATTAGGGAAAGGTGGATGGAGCCTAAAATAATTTTACTCACTCCCATCTGGAAGGCTGTGCCCAATGCCTAGAACTTCTGATAAGCAGCTACTGTGAGCAAAGCACTGAATCTGCCACCAATCAGAGCAGTGTTCTCAACTGCTGCTTGTCAGAAGTTCTAGGTAAAGATCCTTTAGAGTAACAGACTTCTGGATGGGGGTGAGAAAAGTTTGCCTCATAGTTTTTATTGTTTTAACTTTTATTTTGTTTAACTGTCAGGCAAGTCAGGCAAACATTTATTTAATGTTTAGATTTTTTTTAGAAAATTATGAGTATAGTAATCAGAGGGGCTTGGCCAACTGGCGATGTGAACAGATGTGTTTTGACCTAGCTTTACTGGATTACCACAATATTCTTTAAATCTTGACTTCTACAGCCTATTAACCTTTGCTAAACCAGACCTGTGTCCTGAGAAACTTTAATGGTCAAGAAAATATAAGCTGCAGATGAAACTTCAGATATTCTCACCTGTGTGATTCAGTGCAGCCTACAAAAATGGCAGACCCACACAAAACTGAACTGCCTAAGTAGCAATGCATCAGACACCTGCATACTCACACCCCTCCTCAGAAAGACTCTACTGGTACGTCAGGAACCCCAATTAAGGGCTTTCCTCTTGTCTGCACCAAGCTCACCTCCAGACCTACACCACATCCTGAGCCCACAAGCACTTGAAGCACACTTCATAATTGACATTCTACAAAAAAGAGCATGAGTGATTGGGAATGCAGTGTCTTCATGCAGTATGTTTTGTTTGAGAACAACTTGCTTCCATATACAATTAAAGAATAGCACATGCATTGAGATAAAATTTCCCCTATAGTACTGCACACAGGGAGACCTCTTAAGAGTAAAAACCAGAGACATGGCAGCTTTTGTCAAAAGAAAAAAGCTTACATTGGCGTCTATTCAGCATGAGATGGGGCAGATATTAATTAGGTTCTGTGGGCCTATATATTTTGGTTGTCTTCTTACAAGAACAAATCCATTTAACAGACTGGTGTAACAAAGGCACATTTTTAATGTCATCAAATCATTTTACAGACAAAAATGAAACATTTCTACAAAACCTTCAATATCTAGTATTACACCATGGAGATCACAGAATTCGAATAGTGAAGTCTTTATCATTTTTTAGAAAAGGTTACTGAATATTGAATTAAATAAATGCTTTTAAAGCTATTTCAGCAGCTAAGCCACTATAATCCCACTTACTCTACTTTACTTGGTCATAATAACTGAACAATAATCTATTTTTACAAATACATATAATGGCACCATGCATTATTACAAACCTTTATTTAATTGTACAAAGGGAGCAGAATGAATATGCAGCAGTAAAAGTGTTTTCAAATTCCAAGTAAGCCATTATTTTTGCAAGTGGGTTGAGTGGTATACTTATGAGAAAGGATATATTCAGTTTTAATAGATCATATCTGCATATTCCCTGCAGGAGTTTCAGTTACCCCCTTTCTGATACATTTAGATAAGAATTGCTTGAATTTTTTCCAAGGATAGTATTGATTTAAAAGGAACAAATAATTCATAACAAATTTTCAAGTGCCACTGCAGAAACAGCTGTAATTAAAGTTGATTCTTCAAGGCACTTTTTCAACTTATTCCTTATTACTTTAAACTGTGTTGAAGAAAAAATGAGAATGTCCTCCCACACTTGCACATTACATTTAAACAGCCTTCTATATAAATTATAAAGCATGATAACATTCAATTAGGCCCATTGCCTAGCAGGGTTTTCTCTGCCTGTGAAATACTGTAAAGAACCAATCATTCATTTTCCAGAGGAAGTGCTAGACACCACCAGTACTGAAAATTGATGGCCCAAAAGTTCAAGCATTTTTAAGCCAATGATCACCTGTAGTAATAGCGTCAGGCAGTCCATAATTTAAGCCATTGGAAGGCAGCAGGACCAGTTTCAAGTTCCTCTTGTGGACTGAAATATGACGGTACTGGATATTTCTTGTGCACCTTAGCCTTATAGGGCCTGCATTGTGCCAAGAGAATTAGCAATCTTTAGTCAGGTCCTTAGAAATTTGATGCTAAACTTTTGAAATTTAGACAAAACTGTTAATATAAGAGCAAATTTTAATCTTTAGAAGTATAATGTTATGCATTGTATATATCAGTCATGCCCAACAAGTGGCCTCTCTATGTTTAGCTTTAGGTCCCAATGCTGACAGATTTCAGGGCTCATTTACATCTGCAAGTCTTGTAGTTTGCACAGCTATATTGACCTGTGATGTTTCTGTGCTACTCAAGCATCTTACAGAGTGAACACTTGTCAGTAAATGCCTATATAAAAAATATTAAACACCATTACAATATCCAATAATATATAAAATACATATAGCAAAAATTAAAAAAAAAAAAAATAGAAAATTCAACAGGTTCATATTAAAAAACATGAAGGTTTATTGTAAAAATTCAGAATGCCCCCTCTGTAGTAGCAATGGGTGCTTTTTATCACATATTAGCATATTTTACACCTTCAATTACCATCTTTCTTCAGATTACACACCTGATATTACGCTGTAGCAAAGTGCAAAGCAACTGGATGCTCATGAGGCTTAAGCTGCCTTTCTATTGCTTCTGTGCTTTTGAAATCTCTTCCTAAATGTTTCTTTGAGTTTGCTACTATAGAACAAGAGCAGCAGATACACAAAGTAATTAGTCACGCAGGTGAGTATCTCATAGATTTTACATTTTGAACTAAATAAAGATGGTACAAATTTTCCCCAATAATAAGAGAATTACAGACATTGCAGCTGTTACAAGGAAAACAACATATTGTCATTCTGCATATTTCCTGACAGGATCAATCAGTACCAACTACATTGTCTTTCCATTTTTAAACACTCACAGTGGATTCTTTTTAGCTTTAGAATCAACGACTGAAGAGTACATTTTAACAGGGCTACAAATGATTCCTGAGGCTGTTGTATATGGAAAGTGAAAAGAAAAACAATATTCTTGGTATGTCTTAGTTACTCCAATAACGACCTCTGTTTTTGTTTTTGCATGTCTCTCTCAAAAAAGATTTTGCTTATAAAATCAAGTTTATCCTGTCTTCATGGTCATTAAATATTCTGCTTACTATCAACTTTTTGGGATTTAGATGACTAGCATGCTGAAGTAGATTGAGGAATCTGTGCACAATCTATATAGAGTTTTTCTGTAAACTGGGACATAAATAATCCCTTCTCATTCAACATAAATGCATCTTTAAATTAGATATATTTTGGGTAAAGGTATATACATATACACGCAGGTATGTAATCTGTTATCCGGAAACCAATTATCCAGAAATTTTTGAATTACAGGAAGGTCATCTCCCATAGACTTGATTATAAGCAATCAATTCAAATTTTTAAAAAAGATTTCCTTTTTCTCTGTAATAAAAAACAGTATCTTGTACTTGATACCAACTAAGATATAACCATTATTAGAGACAAAACAATCCCTATTGGGTTTATTTACTGCTTAATTGATTTTTTAGCATACTTAAGGTTTGGAGATCCAAATTACCAAAAGATCCCTTATCCAGAAAACCCCAGATTTAGGTCCAGGTCCCATTCCTGTAATACAAAACATTTAAGTAGGCAGGCACAAACAAGTTAAATGATAGACACATAGATAGTTCTCTTTAAGAATTTGGTTGATATGAACAAATTATCTTTACTGGGGAAGATTTTGCACCTATGGTAACCTGAGATCTCTCAGGTCTTTTGCAGATGAGATGGTCTGCTTTATTCAGTATATACTTCAATTTGCCACATGACCAGATTTGCAGGGGAATAAGCAATAATATAATATGCATTTAAAGGAAAAGAAAAGGTTAAAATAAAGTAAGCTTTATAAGAAAGGTAAATGTAAATATAGCCATAAATATTCACAGTATTGCTGCTCTAAATCTTCTGTGAAAAGAAACACTGCATTCTCTTGCTTCTGTTCTGTACACATGAACTTCAGCATTAGACTTCCTTCTCTGAGCTAAAACTCTGGGCCCTTGGATGCCTGTCTGAACAGCTTGCTCCTCTTATCCTCTCCCCCCTCCCATCCCTGCTGTAATCTGAGCCGAGAGCTTCCTTGCAACAACATGCAGGCCGGACCAAGCTAAAATGGCAACTGCTATCATAAACAAAATAAGGTTACTACTATGGCTGTTTACTCAGGTAAAAATATAGCATTCTAGCTTGCACTTTTGTGACTAATCTATTGGCAAAAAAACTGCTTCAGTAGCTTTTCATCTCCTTTAAAAGGGATGTATACACTACACTAGTCTGACATAATAATCTATTGTTAATTACTTTATTTACTGAGCACCTTATATTTGACCAGCCCCCCCTCTTGTCTCATAAGTTTGTGGGGTATATTTTCTTGAAAAGACAAACATATATGGTAACCGACTCTGCTGATTCCTTAGTCACCTTAATAATAATGATTTTAGTTGTTTATTAACTCTATGGAAAAATACATCTGGAAAATAAAACATACAAAATTTATATTTTCAAATCGTTTGTATTTTTTAAAATACAATGTTTTCATTTAGGCCCAAGGTCAGTAGGATATGGTTGTAGATCTAACATTGTAGAGAGGAATCATTCATTGCATAATTGAGTTATCACATTTTAAATAATTTATCTAGTAATTTATCACCCATATTGCTTCAAAAAAAATCACATCATTTACAACTCTAAAATAGTGGCAACACCTGCAAGCTAAATGATAATGAAAAAAAGTAATTTTCACTCTTTTTATTTAAATCTCATACCCGCCAGTCAAATCTATTTAAAAACTATATGACCCATTGCAGATTTTATTTAAAAATTACTTACTATGGTGGAAGACCAATTTAAATTACAGAAAATGAAGAGAGTGAATCTAAAAGTGTATTTGTAAAGCACAGATCTGCTTTGCATCTGTTAATTGGGTTGTCCTCACATTTATCAATTATCCCAACTGTCTATGGTTTTGTAACATATACAAATATATGATAATAGCATGTGAAAATAAAAAACCTTTACTGTCAGATCACAGGAATAATATACACATAGATGTACGTGACTGATTCAGCATATTGGGCAAAGGGCCCCCAGGCATAAAAGACCCAGTTTTCCTACCATATTACAAAGCAATCACATTAGTGGAGTACCGCAGGGGTCAGTCCTTGGTCCTTTGCTTTCTAACTTGTTTATTAATGACCTGGAGGTGGGCATAGAGATAGCACTGTATCTATTTTTGCTGATGACACTAAATTGTGCAAAACTATAAGTTCCATGCAGGATGCTGCCACTTTGCAGAGCGATTTGACAAAATTGGAAAACTGGGCAGCAAACTGGAAAATGAGGTTCAATGTTGACAAGTGCAAAGTTATGCACTTTGGTAGAAATAATATAAACAAAAACTACTTACTGAATGGTAGTTTGTTGGGGGTTTCCTTAATGGAGAAGGATCTAGGGGTTTTTGTAGATAACAAGTTGTCTAATTCCAGGCAGTGTCATTCTGTGGCTACTAAAGCAAATAAAATACTGTCTTGTTAAGAAAGGGCTTTGACTCAAGGGATGAAAACATAATTTTGCCTCTTTATAGGTCTCTGGTAAGGCCTCACCTTGAGTATGCGGTGCAGTTTTGGGCTCCAGTCCTTAAGAAGGATATTAATGAGCTGGAGAAAGTGCAGAGACGTGCAACTAAATTGGTAAAGGGGATGGAAGATTTAAGCTATGAGGTGAGACTGTCGAGGTTGAGGTTGTTTTCTCTGGAAAAGAGGCACTTGCGAGGGGACATGATTACTCTGTACAAGTACATTAGAGGGGATTATAGGCAGATAGGGGGTGCTCTTTTTTCCCATAAAAACGATCAATGCACCAGAGGCCATCCCTTTAGATTAGAGGAATGGAGCTTCCATTTGAAGCAGCGTAGGTGGTTTTTCACGGTGAGGGCAGTGAGGTTGCCTGGAGGGGCCTGAATGCGTTCTTGAAAAACCATAGTATCCAAGGCTATTGTGATACTAATATCTACAGTTAGTATTAGTGGTTGTATATATAGTTTTTGTATGTGAGTGTATAGATTGGTAAGTATAAGTTGTGTGTGCTGGGTTTTATTGGAAGGGTTGAACTTGATTGACTCTGGTCTTTTTTCAACCCTATGTAACTATGTAACATGTATAGGGAGCACGTGAAGACAAAGGCGATAAAGGCCTTAAGGGCCAATAAACAAACAGCAGTGACATTGCGATAACCCTGGCCAATGGTATAATATTTGGAAGAATAGGTAGTAGGTGCAGGTAACAGACTGCATACCCTTTGCCAAAGCCCCAACAGATATACATTACACCCTTCTAGGAAACCACTGGTTTGAGCAAGACAAATCTCCCAGTACAACAGAATGCTATTCCCTGAATTATATGGCAATGAAGAGCAATCTCTGACTGAGTTTAAAATTAATGAGACTGTAGCAATTGGCACATATGCTTACCAACAAATGGTTTACTTGGCCAACTAGCACTGCTGCCAAGTGAATTGATCCTTGATGACCCCAACCTTTTGATTTGCTTCTAATCACGTAAAAGCCAACAATGTGTGGCATAAACCTAAAATTAAAAATAATTACTGAGTTTTCAGTACCAATCTGCTCTCAGAAGAGAAAAATATGCATTTGTGCAGTAACATACAGTATAATCAGTGATGAGTGAATTTTTTCACCAGGCATGAATTAGTGGCAAAATTCAGCAATTCACAAATAATTGTGTAAAACTACGTCAAAAATTTGCCACAACAAAAAAACTGGCAGAGAATAAAACGCCCATTGACTTTAACGTATTAAGTGTGAGAAAAAAGGTGCATGCATAAGAAATAATTGTTGCATGCAAAAAGAATTTGTTGCTCGTAAAGCTATGTGTAGCTTAAAAAGTCCCGCTGTAGCAGTGAGAAGAAATGCCCTTGACTTAAATGCATTTAGAGTGAGAAAAAGTGGCACCACAAGAAAAAAATTTTGCACGTGTAGGGTTCCCCAGAAATTGGGTCCCCTAGGTTGGTTGCCCCCAGGATAGGCCCCAGGGAGGGTAACACTTTAGTAGTGGGACACCTTGGGTGGTTGGCACTATAAGGGTTAACTGGGATTTAGCTTCCCTGCAGTTCCATAGTTAGGCCACAGGGTGCACACAGTATATAAGGCTGTGCAGCCATGTGCCTTCAGGTCTTCCTGCCTGGGACCCCTCTGGCTAGAGGATAGTGACAGGCTGGGTCTAGTGAGTTAGATGGGTGTTATAGACCATTCTAGGAGTGGTAGACAGGATTATGTAGCTGGGCAGCTTGGCCCCACCAGGAGGCAGATGAGATTAAGATCTCCCAGCACTGATAGCTGGAGTCAGGGATACAAGAGCTAGGAATAGGAGTGTGCCTAATCTGGGGGGATAGCCGGTTGACATTTCCGGGGTGAGGTCTCCAGGGGGTGTCTGCTCGGCGTGAGTACCGGGGGTAGCCCTAGAGAGGGTATCCCGGCGTGAGTACTGGAGGGAACCCCAAAGGGAGGGTCATTTGGCTGGAGTGTGGCTGGTATCCCAAGAGAGGGGGACTTCAAAAGCCTAGAGAAGGTATCCTGACATTCTCTGTATCCTGTGTGCCAAAGCTGTCTACCACTCTGCCAATAAACACAACACTTTGTTCAGCATTACATCAGTGTGTGTGTATCTCTCCTGGAGGATCCACCTGCCTGGTAAGCAACTACCCCAGGGAGGGGGCAAGGTACCAGGGGTGCTGGGAGTTCCCACAAAGGAGCAGTATATTAAGTTCTCAGGAGGGGAGTTATAGTTCATTCTATCCCTATCCTGGGTGGAGGCACGCCAAAGTACAAAGTAATAGCTGTTCCCCCAATGTAAGCGGGGCTCAGGACTCCTGAAAGCGCCAAGTATAGTGATATATCAGCAGGTAGTGCCACATCTATTTATAAAGTGGGCTACACACGTAAAAAAAATTTGCCGCCTATTGACTTGAATGCATTTCTCAAATGGGACACATTCGCTCACTATATATATATATTCTATGTATTTTGTGGTCACAACCTCATTGCACCCCCGCCTAATGGTTTAAAATTTAGTGGTTGAGCACAACTTTCCCTTTTTTTGCTATATATATATATATATATATATATATATATATATATATATATATATATATATATATATATATATATATAAAATGTCCCATAAGCTTTATTTTTATTTATTTTTTTGCACCTAATTATAAAGGCCAGCAAGTACCTTGCTTTATGGGTACATTATATATATATATATATATATATATATATGTATTATATATATGCACTAGATCACTTTTTTTTTTTTTTAATAAACATGTTCTCTTGTTCAGTCCTGCTGTATGCAGTCCTTTTTAGGTTATAATTATATATTTCCCATATCACATTCATATAACAGGTGGTACATCATATTTCATTAAAAGCCAATTAACCTACCAGTATATTTCTGAATTTTGGGAGGAAACTCACGCAGACAAGGGAAAACATACAGATTTCTTGCAGACACCCAGGTCTGAATCAAACTCAGCACCGTAATGCTTGTAGATTGTAAGCTCTTTTGGGCAGGGCCCTCTTCACCTCTTGTATCGGTTATTGATTGCTTTATATGTTACTCTGTATGTCCAATGTATAACGCCCACTTGTTGTACAGCACTGCGGAATATGTTGGCACTTTATAAATAAATGTTAATAATAATAAAAATGCTACAAAGCAACAGCACTATCCTTCGAGACACCATCCTCTAATATCCTTAACACTTTTCTAAATGAGTTCATGCTATTTCTATATTTTTAATAATTCTTGATGCTTTGGATATGTATCTTTAGATTAACAAGTTGTGTAGTAATCAGTTATTCTTAAGGATGACTTTCTCACTAGCTAGAAACTTGCATGAACCAGGATGGATTTACACTATAACTGCTGGTTATAGTAAGCTGGTTTTTCTATCCACTGCAAAGTCATTTGGTCATTTTTGTAAAAAAATAAAAATCCTTAAATCCTTTAACTTTTTATTACAATGTTTTCCTTAGTTGAAACCTCTTTTCTGCTTGATAAATCACTTTTCATTTTGGCGGGGAAAGGTGAAATGGCAAAGTCTGATTCTTTTGACACCTTTTTAAGCATTGACATGCCTTTTACAAGGTCAGGTGGTGATCTGCGTCTGTGCTGTTTAAATATTCTCCAGGTACTGGTAGCTGTGTCAGCTTGGATTATATTTGAGGGATTTTGCATAAGTACAATGGTCACAATGGGATCTAAACATGTCTCTTTATCACTAACTAGAGAGATAAATTCTGACTTGAATTCAAGGGTCCTGGATGTGCAATGCAAAAGCTTTATTTAACTTGTCGACTATTATCATTAGAAGGCACAATATAAAAGTATCTGCACATTTATAGCCATTACATACTGTATACATCTGCTATGCCCTATACAATTAGAACCTTTTGTGCTAGTAAGAATACATATGGAGGAAATATGTACTGATTAAATCCTCCTTTGACTTTCTGAGCCTTGATGTATCACTTTCAGTATATTGAGACTGAAGCAGGCAGGTAGGTTGGGAGGCCTAGTGTATGAAGTAACATCACTAAGTAGATGGAACAGAGCATGGTGCAGAGCAAAAAGAGGTGAAGCAAGGCTGCCCAGGGCAGAGCAGGACCAGGTGATTGTATAGTTCCTGGGTCTGTCATAGCCAGAGGTGAGCAGGGCCAACATGACATTTCCAAGTCAGGCACAGTGGCTATTCCTTGTTAGTTTCCTGGGGAATTGAAGTGTGACCTGGACAGTTTTGCCTAGCTTCATCAGGAGAGTTGGGGTGAACCAGACAATTCCAGCCCTGGTCTGAAAGGCAGTGCAACAGGACTAAACACTCCAGGTAGAAGCCTGAAGCTTAACCAGAGCAGCAACAGTCACAAAGAGGGTCAAGATGTTGGAAAGGAAACACAGGCCAGGATCCCAACACTGATCAACAATGAGCTATAGGCAGAGAACATAGGTAGAGGGTGACTTTTTGGTTTCCGAAGGCAAATTTGTGATGACTATGGATTGCTCAGGAGTACTGGAAACATTTTTTTGGTAATAATTAACTAATTTAGTTGTTCATTTAAAGAAATATAAACTAAATTTCCCTTTTAAAAGAATGTATTAGTTTTTGTCTAATTGTAAAGTTTTGACCATAATTGTACTGGAAAAAATATTATATGTAAAAATAATTTAACAAGCATTCTGGCTGTGAAACAAAAGTGGCAGCAAAACCTGGGGCAGGGAGCAAGATTGTGTTGTTTTGTACATTTGCACCCTTCCTTTCATAAATAAGCCCTAGTGAATCAGGAATACGCAGTGAGAACAATTACGTTGTTGGTGATTTAGCAGCTTTAGTCAGGTATTCCATATTCAAGCAGCATATACATGTATATAATAACAATTAACCAAGGCATGGTTGGGCGGAAGGGAGTCAGCATGTTTCCAGACCTATGTTAGGGTGGAGAAGTTGGTGGGGTAGTATCTGTATTTTATGTGATGCCTTCTTGTATTTTAATTCAATACATAAGATGGACCACATTTTTTCTGTGATTATGCCGTATTGCTGGATGAAACATGTTTAATGTTCACTGATTCCTGTTCTTCGAGATCAAAACTTATTTTGGATGCTTTGTCACCAAAACAAAGTGCTGTGTCTGTCATTGCCCTTAAGTGCAAAACACATAAGGCTGTATCAGGAGGTTTTTTAAGTCATAAAGTATTTTTTTTATTTTTGGTCTGAGCATGGATTCCCTAAGTTCCTAAATCTTTATGGATTTAGGAAAACAAAAAAAACCTTATTTGCACAAACTTTTGCCAGATAAAAGTTCAAGTGTACCAAATAATACCACAAATAACAAAAGTGCAATATACCAAATTAGAAAGGGAAAAATGCAACACTGAATGATTTCATAGCTGCCTATTAGACAGCTATACCACAAACTTGATGGGACTTAAAGTGCATACATATATGAAAGATTGGCAACTAAAAGGGCATCTGTGATTTCAAAAATGACACTTACTAATACACACCAGGTGTACTTTACCACCAGTGAAATTTCTATACAAATTAAAACGTCACGGTAAACTATGCTATGCTGAAAATGATGAACATTTCACATTTGTTGTCTTAAAAAGCAAAGAATTACTGCATTTAGTTTGCCATTAATGTAGGGGAAATGAGTGTCCTGAGCCAACTTATCATGTTAATCTCCACCAATCCTATTTGTATTTTTTTTATATGATTTCCTTTTTAACAACCCTTTTCTTCATTTGGATGTTATTAACCTATGTCACATGATTCTGACCTTATTTTCAATGACCAATCATTACATACTGGAGGAGCCCAAGCCACTAACAGCACAAGGGGACAGATTTATCAATGTGTGAAGTTAGAGCAGCTCACCAAAGAAAAATTTCCCCACTCCAAATGGTAAACTTCACCTTTCATCCATTGATAAATATGCTTCTACAAACCCTTTAGGAATGATTTTACAGTGGTGAGCTCGAAATTCACATTATGATAAATCTGCCCCAAGGAGTCCATATCTACTGTCGCATTTAAAAAGATCTCCAGAGCCTTAAAGTGGCCATACACAAGCAGATTTAGCTCATTCAACCTGAGTTGGCAGCTTATATGCCCATGTATATGACCCACCAACAGACTTGCCCGACCTATGTCTGAATATTGATAAATAATTAGCCTTATCCGCGCTTACCAAATATCTCTACCCACTGTGTAGATTAAACAAAAACACCTCACCAATACTGTGAATTAGGTAAATAATTAATTAAATAAATAAATATTAATGAGCAGCTGCCTACCTCCAAACTAATCCTAAATCATATCAAAAACCATCTTAACCCAGAGTTGGCGCTCTCATAAAACACATTACCAAGTAGTGTGAATCAAACAATTTATATTTATTAGTGAGTTGTAATAAAATCAATTATACATAATAGTGTCTTATAATAAAAAATCCAAAATTAGATCAGTGCAACTGATAATCCAGTATTTAATAGAGGAACTATGAAAAATCAATAATAACCAACATGATAGTTCATCAAATAGTTAAAAAAGAATATATATAATTTAGGGAATCGGTACAATCAGATTGAAAATTGAGTATATATAGAATGCATCTAAGTAAGAAATGGGAGATAAATAGTAAAAAGTAAAAAGTAAAATTGCACACATGCCCTATCAAAATAGCACAGTAATTCTAACTACAGCAGCGTCTGCTTACCAGACACGGCACACAGTAAAATTGCACACATGCCCTATCCAGAATAGCCCAGTAATTCTACCTACAGCAGCATCTGCTTACCAGACACGGCACACAGTAGAAACGCAGATAAAACCTTAAAATGCTTCCCCGATAGAACTCAATCGGGGGAGAGATTAACAGAAGGGATAAGGATCTCGAATGGGCGCACTTATCAGTAGCGCTAAATATTCCAATGAATAGTGCGCACAAATATCGTTCAAGGGTTAGCCAGAATAAAAGTAAAACTGGATTTTGTCACCTAGGAGGACCCGTAGTTCCCACTTCGGCTCACAGCTGTGACGTCAGCATCAGGGACCTTCGGCGTTGTGCCGTATGTGCAAGCGGGTTCTTCCGACGGGGCGACCCTTAAGTAAGTTCCCGGCCGGGACCAAGGGTATTATATGAATTATTCTGTAAAGTACGAGGGGACTCACTGCCTGGTTTACTTTTATTCTGGCTAACCCTTGAACGATATTTGTGCGCACTATTCATTGGAATATTTAGCGCTACTGATAAGTGCGCCCATTCGAGATCCTTATCCCTTCTGTTAATCTCTCCCCCGATTGAGTTCTATCGGGGAAGCATTTTAAGGTTTTATCTGCGTTTCTACTGTGTGCCGTGTCTGGTAAGCAGATGCTGCTGTAGGTAGAATTACTGGGCTATTCTGGATAGGGCATGTGTGCAATTTTACTGTGTGCCGTGTCTGGTAAGCAGACGCTGCTGTAGTTAGAATTACTGTGCTATTTTGATAGGGCATGTGTGCAATTTTACTTTTTACTTTTTACTATTTATCTCCCATTTCTTACTTAGATGCATTCTATATATACTCAATTTTCAATCTGATTGTACCGATTCCCTAAATTATATATATTCTTTTTTAACTATTTGATGAACTATCATGTTGGTTATTATTGATTTTTCATAGTTCCTCTATTAAATACTGGATTATCAGTTGCACTGATCTAATTTTGGATTTTTTATTATAAGACACTATTATGTATAATTGATTTTATTACAACTCACTAATAAATATAAATTGTTTGATTCACACTACTTGGTAATGTGTTTTATGAGAGCGCCAACTCTGGGTTAAGATATGTCTGAATATTGGCCAGATATTAATCAAGTAGGTTTTAAAATCCCCCTAGACAAAAAGTGCTCTGGCACATTGATGCAGTTTCTTTCCAATGATTCTGCATAGGCCAATGATCTAGTTGCTCATACACGGTGATTGGTACCATCGTCCAAGGTACCAGCTTCTAAGCAGTTTGCAACAGTTCTAAAAACATAAACTTTCATGCAGAAATAATTTTATCAGTAGATGGACAAAAAAGTTAACTAATGATGCAGTCATATTAAAAATTAACGGGCTTCAGAAGAGTTTCAGTGGGTAGACTGAAGTTCCATTTCTCAACAAACATTTACAATAAAACAGCAATTTCTGTTAACAAACATTTACACAAAACAGAATTTCATTTTACAATCACTTACAACACTTCAACATTCATTGCCAACCAAATATTAAAGACACATATTATTAGACATTCAAATTTGATTATTTCATACAAGTTCAAATGAAGCATGGCATTTTAAATGATATATTTGTCTTTACTCTTTTATAATGAATATCAAAGATAAGCATTTAAAAGTTGACACTGCATTTTTACATAAAATTTAACTGAAGCATAAAATGGATGAAAATGTAACATTTCCATTTTTTACCATTTTTTAGGAGTCTACAGTGTATAGGTTCAATAGGCTGGTTTCACAACTTTATTTAGCTGAATCTAGAATAGAGTTGATGTTTATGCACTAAATCTACTTAGAATATGGGGTAGTTAAAGGGACCTGTCACCCTAAGAAATAATTCCAAATTATTTTCTTTTGTGTTTGTCAAGTAAAATAAACTTAACTTACACTATATAAATCTTGTTTCCTTAAGTCTAAGGGGCTGATTTACTAATCCACGAATCCGAATCCTGAATGGGAAAAAATCGGATTGGAAACGAACATTTTGCGACTTTTTCGTATTTTTTGCGATTTTTTCGTCGCCATCACGGCTTTTTCGTAAATAGTCGCGACGTAGCCGATATGACTTGCGCAAATTGTTGCAACTTTTTCGTAGCCGTTACGATTTGCTCGTATATTGTCGCGACTTTTTCGTATTGAACGCTCGTAAACGGCAGGCAAACCTTTCAGACTTTTGGAAGCCTCCCATAGGACTCAATGGCACTCTGCAGCTCCAACCTGGCCCAAGAAAAATCACGATACCGAAGCTTGAATGAATCTGAAACTTTCGTACTCGGCGCGACAGCTACGAAAAAGTCGCGCCAATTCGCGCAAGTCGTAATGGCTACAAAAAAGTTGCGACAATTTACAAAAAAGTCGTAACGGATATGAAAAAGTCGCGACAATTTACGAAAAACTCGCAAAATACCGATCATTACGAAAAAAACGCATTCGGGTGCTTTTCGGACGTTCGTGGATTAGTTAATGTGCCCCTTAGAGTTCACAATCACAGCAAGTAGAAATGCACCATTTTGTGGGCACTGCTATTAAGGCAAGTTTTGTATCACCTCAAAATCTTGTGTATCTGCCAGAATGAGGGACCTGATACCCTTGCCTATGCACTGGCTACACAATTAGATGGCAAGGAGGGAGAGGGAAAGTGAGGAGTGCATGACATCTTGGGCAGTGCTGAATGAAAAGTGAAAGTAATTGTTGTCCCACCTAAGGCATAGAGGCGGAGCAGGAACTATATGATTGACAGCTGGGATGTGTTTATTAAAAGAAAGGAATTTGGGTTTCATGCTTAATTTTAAAAGGACTTTCATTATACAGTTTTTTGTGTTTGGGTGACAGATCCCCTTTAATGTTGTTCAAGGGCACTGAACAGGAGTATGCTGAGCACCATCTGGCAGGGGCACGGCAAACATGTATATATTGTATGGATTGTGGAAAAACTATATATTAATATTATATGAATATTAATGTTCTCAAATAGTTAAATGTAGTAAAACAGTGGTAAGCTGTAAATCTGTTACAGAATGAAAGTTTTATGACTAATACCTATTTTCTGGCTTAAAAACTTACTTTACAATGTCTCCTTCAAGAGCAATCACTCGTTTAATGATCTTCTGTTCTGGGTTCTTTGGAGACCTAAAAAATGGACAAGGTTATGCAATCAGTGATTTATGGAGTGTTAGAAGAAAATGAAGGAGGAGATCCGCAATTTGATAGACACTATTAAAGTCATCAGTTTTTCCAAGCTTTTGTTGACATTGTATCAATCCAATTTAGGTTGCTTTGACATTCTAGAATTACTTGAAGAATGTATAAAGCAATCACAGTAAAAGTGCCCTTTGACCAAAGTATTACATAACATTATTATTGTGTAAAATTGTTACAAAACCTAATTATATCGTTTCCATTCTTGAACTGGAAAAGCATCATACTAAAGGCATTCAAAATTGGCTTCTAAAATATAAAATGTTACTTTATTGTAATATATTTCAAAGAAATCCCTTACTAATTTATGCTGCACAAAAATTCGATTTTTTTTCAATTAGATTTAGATTAAAATGTTTACACAGTAATAGGAGTGCTTGACCATATATATTTTTACCCCCAAATAGAAAGGCAAGGCAAAATTTCCTCAAGTTCTTTTAATACAGAAGACAGAAAGTACATATCCATCAATCCACACAGTGAATGGTAGTGGGTGGAGAACTATAGGTTTTTAGAGTGATTAACTGTTCAGACCAGATGAGCCCACTGATCTTTTTTCTAATCATATATCTTTGGCTCCCAAATACTTTTAAAATACACTATTGCTGTTATTACATTTGTCAAAAATTAGGTATAATAATGGTGTCCCTGCTTATCCACCATAACAATTATTGCATAATTAGGATCCCATGGCAAAACAATGCTTTGAATAAGTGTTCACACCCTTGGATTATAATCTGAAACCAAAATGGCTTTAATTGGGGCTTAATCACTGATGTAGAAAAAATAATTAATAATGTCAGAAAAAAATGTACATCATGTTAAAAATTCTGCACTAACAAAGAAAAAAGTCTTGTTTGCGTAAGTATTCACCCCCCTTGCGGTGAAACCCCTAAATAAACTGTGGTTCAATTAACTGCCTTTAGTAATCACATGAAAAGCAAAATGAAGTTTGCCCAGAATACTGACCTGCACTGAATTGGTCACATTGTATTTCTGGGGACTAATGGAGGCAAGTTTTTTTTTTGTGGTTCCATCCATATATAATGAATAATCCATCTCACCGATTTTGCCTGCTCCTGGATTTTACACTATGGGGCACATTTACTAATCCATGAAATGCTCCGAAGGCGTTCGAATGCGTTTTTTTCGTAATGATCGGTATCTTTGCGACTTTTTCGTTGCCATCGCGACTTTTTCGTATTTCCCCGGAATTTTTGTCAACTTACCGAAATTTTCGGATTGAACGAAAGAACGTTCGTTGCACAACGAATGTTCTTTCGTGCGCAAGTGCACTGATCGAGCCCATGCAGACATGCACTGAAGGATCAAAGTCAGAAAGGTTTTCCCGGCATTTCCGATCGTTCAATACGAAAAATACGAAAAAGTTGCGACGGTGACGAAAAAGTTCCGAAATTTTCGTTTCCAATACGAATTTTCGCCGTTCGGGATTCGGATTCGTGGATTAGTAAATGTGCCCCTATTCCTTTCTGGACCACTGAAACACACAAAATGGGGGTTCTACTGTATTGTGAGTTAGTGGTTGAGCACAACTTTCCCTTTTTTGCTATAGTTTATCCAGGAACAGTGGCCAGTTCCCTGATGTAGCTCC